>NC_080543.1:82748111-82768111 GCF_028640845.1 Ahaetulla prasina | reverse complement strand
CGTTGAGGGACAGTTTCCGGAATGTCACCAGAAGTGGAGAGGTTCCTTGTCATTTCTGAAGGGTCGATCATCAATGGACGATCCGAGTTGGGACACACACAACTAGGTTTTCCTCCACGTCGTGTCCCTTTGCACTGCCCTTCGAGCTGCCCAGTCAGCCTTTTTATTTCCTTGTTCTGTATCTGATACTCCCTTCTGACACCCTAGTGTTTTAGCATTTTAGGGCATCTGGTGTATAAACGTTTATTTCCTGCCTCAACTGTTAATTTATTAGCTTCCTGTGTTTACAAAGCTGTTCCTGCCACAGCTTTCAGACAAGCAGCCCAACCTTTTTGCTATGTTATTCAACTGTTTTAACAAGATAAGCAGCAAGTTTTACTCTCTGAGACCCTGCCACTACATTTTCCTTTGTATTTGCAAACAGCTTGCAAACGGCCTCTCTAAATCTGGTAAGTTTACCTATGAGCTTGTATGATGGCCTCTTCCATGTTTCCTGCAATGCTCTCTACATGGGGCTCCCCTTGAAGAGCACCCGGAGGCTCCAGCTGGTCCAGAATGCGGCTGCGCAGGTGATAGAGGGAGCTACTCGTGGCTCCCATATAACATCTCTCCTGCGCAAGCTGCACTGGCTGCCTGTGGTCTTCCAGGTGCAATTCAAGGTGTTGGTTACCACCTTTAAAGCGCTCCATGGCTCAGGACCGGGTTATTTACGGGACCGCCTGCTGCCACCGTTTGCCTCCCATCGACCTGTGCGCTCCCATAGGGAGGGCCTCCTCAGGGTGCCGTCAGCCAAACAATGTCAGCTGGTGACCCCCGGGGGAGAGCCTTCTCTGTGGGGGCACCTACCCTCTGGAATGAGCTTCCCCCAGACTTCGACAGCTCCCTGACCTCCAGACCTTTCTCCGCAAGCTGAAGACGTACTTATTCTTCCATGCAGGACTGGCATAAAACTATTAGTAATTTTAATTGGGTTTTTATGGTTTTAATGTGTATTTTAATTAATGGGCCAAATTGAATAGGTTTTTTTAAACGGGTTTTTAACTGTATATTGTATGTTTCATTGTGTTTTACCTGGCTGGAAACCGCCTTGAGTCCTTCGGGAGAAGGGCGGTATAGAAATTAAATTATTCTATTCTATTCTATTCTATTCTATTCTCATCTCCTGGGCGTATTTTATGGGTTGCTGTGACCAAATCCTGATATCTGCATGATAACACATAGTTTTGTATTCTTTTAACCACTAGGCTACGAGCTTGTAACTGTCTGAACTTAACAGTATCAGCCAACTATATGTTGTTTTGTAATTTTGGCCTAACCAGATTAGGGGCTTGCCCACACAACATTTCAAAGGGCAAAATTTTCAAATCACCTTTTGGGGCACACCCAACAGCCATGGGAGCCATGTTGAGGGCATCTGGCCATCTAGGTGTTTTGACATATTTTTGCTAATTTGTCCTTTAGTGATCTATTAGCTTTTCAATATTACCACTACTTTTCCATTTGGAAAGAATAAAGAAGCTTCCCCGTTATTCTCAAAATGTCGGCTATCTTCAAGTAGCCTTGTGTATAAACTCAGGACCATTATCCAAAGAGATTTTGGATGGTAGTCCATATCTATAATGATCTGCAACAATGCTTTTGACACTTCATGAGTCCTTTTTAGTCCTGGTTGGAATAAACCCAGGCCAACCCATGTATGTACATATGATTCCTAACATTGACCTGATGATGTTCTATCCCTTCTGATCCTAGCTTGAATCTCCCAGCCAACGCTGGCTTATCTTTAAAGATCCAGACTCTTGAGAGTTTTCCTGACTATGGTTTCTGGAGGTTTACGATCTTATGCCACATTATCTAATTAGAGGCAACTGAACGAAACCATATTCTCCTTTTCTGGGTCAGCACCCCCACTGCGACATTCTCCTTTGTATCCACATAAAGCTGGAAAGCCTTTCCAAGGTTTAGAAAACCTAAGCTAGTAAAGAGGTTTTTTTTAAAAGTTGTGAAATTTTTCTCTTCCTCTTTTCCCTATCTGAGTGGTTTCTTTTCACTTCCTCCTCTAACTGTCCTGTTGCTAGTAGACAATCTACGTATTGCTTCTTCCTGCAACGGTTACTGGTTCTAGGTAAGGCCTTTTCAATGTTTTTCCTGTCGCTCCCTGTATATTTATAGAGTAGGGGGAAGCTGGCACTAGGGGTTGTGTCAATACTGACCATGTGGCACCAGTGTCCACTAGGAAGGGGATAGGTTTGCCTCCAATAACTATACTGACCATAGGCTTATTTCCTTTTTGGAGGTTTACTGAGCCTGGTCGGCTTCAGTCCCATTCCTCCACCTCTGCCAGACCGATGAGAGGGGGCTTTGAAAATCCTACCTTTTTGCCCCACCCTCTCTGGCTTTGGCCTCAGCCACCCCTGAAGTTATTTGCAAACCTTCCCTTATTCCCCACTGGTGCCATTTCCTTATCCTTTTCTGGGCACTCCCCTTTCCAGTGTCCTTCCTTTCTACATATGGCACACTGGTTTCATCCCAGAATCAGTCCATAACGTCATCCCCTGCCAGCACCCCTCCCTCTAGGCATCCCTGTTAATGTAACAGTGAGCAACTCTGCCTTTCTCTTTATCTTCTGGTCCTTTTCTTTCCCTGTTCCTTTTCCCTGTTCACAAACATCTTTCTGGCTACTATCCTGTGAGGATGACTTGACAATTGCCCCCTTTACCTCACCCCTTTTTCCCTCTGGGGTTGAGGCTTTTGGGAAAGAGTCAGCCCCTACGGACTTATCTAGGACCTCAGGCACTATCCCTTACTGGGACCTTTGGTCTCGCATTCCCTACTTCTCCCCAATCCTTAAATTCTGGGGTAGAAGCTTTTGGCGAGATTCCTGTTTGCATGGACCTATCCTTGACCCTGGGCTCTATCCCAACCAGGCCCTTGTCCTCTCCATTAAAGCCTTCAAAAAATTGGGAGAGGTGGTCCAGCCCTACTGATCCTCCTTCCCTTATTGAGGATTCCGATGCTGGTAAAGACTCATGTGGTGGTGGTGAATATGGTGGTGGGTGAGGTAATTCCACTGGGCAACTAGGTATGACTGGGGGGTGGTTTCTTAATTTTTTTCTTTTTCCTGAAGCACTATTTGATGGACCTTTAGGGCTAATGATGTGTCAAAAGTTCCTCTTTCTTTGAGGCCATTCTGCCTCACAGAAGGTTTTCATTTTCTGCTTACTTCACTTAATCCCAAAATCCTGGAAAACATATCCTGCCTTGAAGTTTTTCAACATACACTCCAAAGGACTACTTCCTCCTCCCATTTTCTCCCAGGGTACCAGACAAAGACAATTAGGGAAAGGGAAATTGAGAGGAAGGTAAGGGGTCCTTTCCTTCTCAAGACACACAAGGGGGTTGCTTTTCTGTCACACACTTGACAACCTCCCACCTTTTCCTGTTAATGGGGGATGATCATTCCCCCACCACTGTCTCTTTAGAAGAGAGGGTGTTAACCTTTTCCCCTTATACTTGCCTGCAGGCATCTGTTCTCCTCTAGCCAGGTGCCTCTGGTTTCCTTGGTCTCCTCCTTCTGGTGGTTCTTGTGATGGTTAGTGCGACTGTCCCACCTTGAACCAGTGAGAAGTCCCTCGGATCAAAGGTCCGGTGGTGCCACTAAAGGGATGTTCTCCCTGGCCCAACAAGGCCGAGGCAGTGGATGAACTCATCACTCAGAGTCCCAAAACTCCTTCTCTCCTTAGGAGAGGAGCAGTTTAAGACCCCGTGTCCCATCTGGGTCGCCAGAAATTATATGGGGCTACGCCCACTTTTCAATTGAAGGAGAAAAGACCACGAAGGATTGGAGAAACAAGAATTATTTATTTAATTATCTGCGCAAATAGGTACAGACTTCCACTCACGTGGAAAAGAAAGCCTGGACGCCGGGCACCGCCCAAGCATATTCTTTTATAGTATTTGGTACAGAAAGTAGCAAACAGGAAAACACGAGGTGATACGTAATTGGTTTACGGTTAACTTGACCATATATGGCATTATCATACACCTTTCAAGACATGAGACATCCTCTAAAACGTGTCACTAGTTGCTTTCTTTACCCTATTCTTACCCAGTATGTTCCAGGGGTTAAGACGTAAACAGTTACAGTATGTAGAAATAGTTCTTTCAGGTTGCAACATAATTCTTCTGTCAAGCTAGATAACTTCTGCTTTCCCACACACAGTAATGTTCCATAGTTAATACAGAGTTATATGATTATAAAGACTACCAAGAGTATATCTTTTGGGGTCAGGGTTACACAGGTATTGGGGTCCCTCTACAGGTTCATCGAGCCTGCCAAATCACCAGTGGCCGCCCCTATGTTATTTAAAGAGAAGAAAGATGGGTCTTTAAGTTTATCCAGGCATTTTCGAAATATTAGTGCTTTTGCATACAAAACACTAACCCATTACCACTAATCACCACCCATTACCACCCATTACCACTAATCACCACCCATTACCACCCATTACCACTAACCACTATCACCACCTGGTGAGAAGCAAAATTTTTACCAAGTTGGATTTAGGGGAGGCCTATTACCGGGTCCGCATATATGAAGGGGACAAATGGAAAACTGCTTTCAACTGCCCCCTGGGCAGTTACCAGTTCCAGGTCATGCCCTTTGGACTCCAGCAGTCTTCATGCAACTAATCAATGAAACCCTGCATAGCCACCTATATAATGGGGTTCTTGTCTACTTGGATGATATTCTTATATACAGCGAAAGTATTTATTTATTTATTTATTTATTTATTTATTCATATTTTTATACCGCCCTATCTCCCTAGGGACTCAGGGAGAGTATGGAGGAGCATATCAAATTAGTTAGACAAGTTTTGAAAACACTCCTAGCCGCCAAACTATACGTGAAGCTGTCAAAATGCGAGTTCCATAAGGAGTCCTTGGACTACCTGGGCTACCGGGAGTCAAACCAGAGGATCGAAATGGATCCAGGAAAGGTAAAGGCAGTGCCAGACTGGCAACCCCCACGCACACGTAAACAGCTTCAAAGTTTCCTGGGATTTGCGAACTTTTTATTTATTTATTTATTTATTTATTTTATTTGATTTTTATACCGCCCTTCTCCCGAAGGACTCAGGGCGGTGTACAGGCATAATAAAAAACCGGCAATACAATATACAGATTTAAAATACGATTTAAAAAACTTATTTAAATTAGCCCAATGATTAAAATTTACCATACTAAAACCCCGTTTAAAATTAATAAATTTAAGATTAAAATACCGATTTAAGCCAGCCCTGCGGATAAAAAGGTGAGTCTTGAGTTAAATGTCCGAGGGTCAGGTTTTTGGCGTAAACTGGGGGGAAGCTGGTTCCAGAGGGGGGGAGCCCCCACAGAGAAGGCCCTTCCCCTGGGGGCCGCCAGCCGACATTGTTTGGCGGATGGCACCCTGAGAAGTCCCTCTGTGGGAGCGCACGGGTCGGTGGGAGGCGATGGTAACAGCAGGCGGTCCCAAGTACCCAGGTCCTAAGCCATGGGCGCTTTAAAGGTCATAACCAACACCTTAAAGTGCACCCGAAGGCCACAGGCAGCCAGTGCAGTCTGCGCAGGGGCGTTACATGGGAGCTAGCTCCTCTATCCAGCGCAGCATTCTGGACTAACTGAAGCCTCCGAGCGCATTTCAGGGGGAGCCCCATGTAGAGAGCATTACAGTAATCCAAGCGAGAGGTAACGAGCGCATGAGTGACTGTGCATAAGGCATCCCGATCAAGGAAGGGGCGCAACTGCCGAACCAGGCGAACCTGGTGGAAGGCCCTCCTGGAGACGGCTGTCAAATGGTCTTCAGCCGATCATCCAGAAGGACACCCAAGTTGCGCACCCTATCCTTTGGGGCCAGTAACTCGCCTCCAACAGCCAGCCGCGGCTGCAGCTGACTGAATCGGGGTGCCGGCATCCACAGCCACTCCGTCTTGGAGGGATTAAGCTTGAGCCTGTTTTTCCCCATCCAGACCCGTACAGCCTCCAAACACCGGGACAGCACTTCAACAACTTCATTGGGGTGGTCCGGGGTGGAAAAGTACAGCTGGGTGTCGTCAGCGTACTGCTGGTATCTCACCCCGAAACCACTGATGATCTCACCCAACGGCTTCATGTAGATGTTGAACAGCAGGCGAGAGAATCGACCCCTGTGGGACCCCACAAGTGAGGCCCCTCGGTCGACCTCTGCCCCTGTCAACACCGCCTGCAACCGGTCGGAGAGATAGGAGGAGAACCACCGATACGGTGCCTCCCACTCCCAATCCCCCAACCGCGCAGCAGGATACCATGATCGATGGTATCGAACGCCGCTGAGAGGTCTAATAGGACCAGGGCAGAGGAATATCCCCTGTCCCTGGCCCTCCAGAGATCATCCACCAATGCGACCAAAGCTGTCTCCGTGCTGTATCCGGGTCGGAAGCCGGACTGGAACGGGTCTAGATAGACATCTTCATCCAGGTGTTGGGGCAGCTGTCGCGCCACGGCACTCTCTACAACCTTCGCAACAAAGTGAAGGTTGGAGACTGGACAATAATTAGCCAAAATAGCTGGGTCCAAAGAGGGCTTCTTAAGGAGGGGTCTCACCACCGCCTCTTTCAAGGCGGCAGGGAAAACCCCATCCAACAAAGAAGCGTTGATAATCCTCTGGAGCCAGCCTCGTATCACCGCCTGAGTGGCCAGTACCAGCCAGGAAGGGCACGGGTCCAGTAAACATGTCGTGCCGTGAAGCCTCCCCAACAACCTGTCCACGTCCTCGGGAGCCACAGGGTCAAACTCATCCCAAATGTGCTCAACAAGATTTTTCTTTAAAATTAATAGAAAATGCAATTTGGAGACTGTTTTATTAGAATAATTAAAGCGATTTATGGAGAGCAAACAGCACAGATTATAGTAAATGGTAGTTTGACAGAAGTTATTAAGATTGAAAGGAACAAGACAGGATGTCCTTATCACCATTATTGTTTGTTTTGACTCTGGAACCATTATTAGATAAAAATGAAATTAATGAAAATAGAAATTAAGATTAGACAATATGAGTACAAAGTTAGAGCTTTTGCAGATGATGTAGTAGTTACGTTATGATCCTATAAATTCAAGTAGATTTTGTTGGAAGTAATTGATAAATATGGAAAGGTATCAAGTTAAAATAAATCAGAATAAAACAAAAGTGATAATTAAAAATATGTCTATACAACAGAAACAAAACTAGAAATGACAGGATTTGAGGTAGTAAAAAGGTTAAATATTTAGGGTCTATATTAGCTCATCGAACAAGAAACTTTATAAGAATAATTATGACTTGCTATGGCAAAAGTTCAGAATGAGTGGCTGGAAGAAATTGCAGTTATCCTATTGGGAAGGATTACGGCTATTAAAAGTTACCTAGATTTTCTGTTCCAGATGATACCTATAATTAAAAAGGATAAAATTTGGAAGATTGGCAGAGTGGGATTAATAAATTTATATGGCAGGGTAAAAGGCGAGGTTAAAATGAAAATAATACAGGATTCACGGGAAGAGGTGGTTTAAGAATGCCTTTAAACTATATTATGAAGCAGTAACCCTTTCAGTAATAAGTGACTGGTTTAACTTAACAGAGGAAAGAATTTTGAATATAGAAGGTTATGACTTGTTATATGGATGGCATGCGTACTTATTTTATGGAAAAAGTGGATAGGGCTTTTAAGAATCATGTGTTGAGAAGTGCTCTTTTGCGGGTCTGGAATAAATATTCCTATAAATTAGATTACAAGATTCCTATATCGAGCCCTAGACATGCAATAGAGAATATAAATATAGAACAGAAACAGGAAATGATTACATATAAAGAACTTTTGTACTGAAGGAGGTGGTGCAATTAAAATCATTACAGGTATTAAAATGAAGAAGGAGGAATTATACTTGGTTTCAATATGGGCAAATAAGTGCTAGATGGAAAGAAGATCAAAAATTGGTATAATGCAAAGGGAGGAAAATTTAATAAAACAAATTAGAAATCAGACCCAGGAGCATATAAAGAGATTGTATAATGTGTTGAAATAGATTAGGAAAAATTGGTAAAGGATTGTATGATAAAATGGGCACAGAATATTCAGGAACCAATAATGTTGGAAACATGGGAGAAAATCTGGGTTAGAAATGTTAAGTTTTACAAGCACAGAATTTAAGGAAAATTTTATAAGATGTTTTATAGATGGCATTTAGATCCCAAAAATTATCATGTATGTATCCTAATATCCAAGCGAAATGTTGGAGGTGTGATTGTGATGATGCTATTTTCATATTTGGTGGACTTGCAAGAAAATTAAGGTCTTTTGGATAAGAATTTGGTGGATTATTCAAAATGTACTGAAGAAGATAAAGTTCCTGCCACAATTTTTCCTTTTGGGAATTATAATGGATTGTACAGGGATTGAGACTAAATTGATTTTGAACTTAATAACAGCAGCAAGACTGTTGATTGGACAATACTGGAAGAAGAGATACCTACAATAGAAGAATGGATATTGAAAGTTTTTTTTTTTTAATTCAAAAGTTTTACAAAATTTTCCCCTTTCCCTCCTCCCCTCCTTAGCAATCCCGACTTCCCGGGCACAAGGTATAGTTAAAATAAACAAACATATGCTAAAAGTTTTTCCCAACAATTATACCCTACAATCATCAATTCCTAACTTCCCCAAAACAATCAAAATAATACATCATAATCATTCAAAAACAGTCTGATAACTCTTAGTCTGATATCTCGTTGAATATAGTCAATCCATTTTTCCATTCCTTTAAGTATCTTCTTGCGTATTGTCTTTCAAAAGGCTGATATCTTCATCTCAGCCAAATTGGCAACTTTCAATATCCATTCTTGTATTGTTGGTACTTCTTTTTCTTCCAATATTGTCCTATTAGTAGTCTTGCTGCAGTTATTAGATTTAAAATCAATTTAGTCTCAATTACTGTACAATCCGTAATAATTCCCAACAAGAAAAATTGCGGCAGGAACTTTATCTTCTTTTTAACATTTTGTAAAATCCACCAAATTTTTATCCAAAAGGCCTTTATGTCCTTACAAGTCCACCAAATATGAAAATAGCGTCATCACAATTACATCTCCAACATTTTGCTTGCATTTCTGGATACATACGATAATTTTTAGGATCTAGATGCCATCTATAAAACATTTTATAAAAATTTTCCTCAGATTCTGTGCCTCGTGAATTTAACATTTCTAAATTCTGTTTCCAATAATATTGGCTCCTGAAAATTTTGTGCCCACTTTATCATACAGTCCTTTACCAAGTCCCTTTCAGAATCTATTTCAAGTAACACATTATACAATCTCTGTCTCCTGAGACTGATTTCTAATTTGCTTTACCAAATTTCCTCGTTCTGCTCTATACCAATTTTCTGATCTCCTTCCATCTAGCATGTAATTGCTCATATTGAAACCAAGTATAATTTTTCCTTCCTCTCTTAATACTTGCAGAGATTTTGCAAATTACCTCTTTCAGTATACAAAAGATCTTTATATGTAATCATTTCTGTTCTATGTTTATATTTTCTGTATGTCTAGGACATGCCCATATAGGAACCTTATAATTTAGTTTATAAAGTATTTTTCCAAACACGCAGAAGGGCATTTCTTTACATGATTTTTAAAGGCCTTATCCACTTTTTGTCATAAATTAAATATGCATGCCATCCATAACAAATCATAACCTTCTATATTCAAAATTCTGTCCTCTGTTAAATTAAACCAATCACTTATTGCAGAGAGAGCAGCTGCTTCATAATATAATTTAAAATTAGGCATTTTAAACCTCCCTTTCCGAGAATCTTGAATTATTTTCATTTTAACCTTCCCATATAAATTTGTTAATTCCTTCTGCCATTCCTCAAGATTCTTATCTTCTTTGGTATCATCTGAAAGAGGAATAAAAATCTAGGTAAAACATTCATTTTAATAGCAATTCTCCCAGCAAAGATAATTGCAATTTTTCCAAACAATCAACTCCTTCTGAACTTTTGCCATAAAACCTCATAGTTATTCTTATACAATTTCACATTTGATGACGTAATATAAACCCCTAAATTTAACCTTCTTTACAATTTCAAATCCTGTTACTTCCTCAGTTTTCTTTCTGTTGTCTGGCCATATTTTTATTATCACTTTTGTCTTTTCTGATTTACCTTAAACCCTGAGACATTCCATATTGATCAATTATTTCCAACAAGATTTACTAGAATTTATAGGGTTTGTTAAAGTAATCACCAAATCATCTGCAAAAGCTCTTAACTTATATTCATACTGTCTAACTTTAATTCCCTCTATCTCCTTTACTTCTCGTATTTTATCCAATAATGGTTCTAGAGTTAAAATAAACAATAATGGTGATAAAGGACATCCCTGTCTTGTTCCTTTCGCAATCTTAAAGATTCTGTTAAGCTACCATTAATTATAATCTGTGCTGTTTGCTCTCCATAGATTGCCCTAATTATTCTTATAAAACCATCTCCAAATTGCATCTTTTCTATTAATTTAAATAAAAAATCCCAATGCAATAGATCAAAAGCTTTCTCTGCATCGAGAAAAATAAATGCTGCTGGAATAAAATTTTTCTTTTCTAAATACTCCAACAAATTAGCAATCTGCCTAACATTATTCCTCATCTGTCTCCGTTTTATAAATCCAGATTGATCATTATGAATTCTCGGCTGCAAAATTAACATTAATCTATTAGCTATTATTTTAACAAAAATCTTATAATCATTATTTAAAAGTGAAATTGGCCTGTAATTCCCAGGTTTAGAACAATCCTGTTCCTGTTTTGGTATCAATGAAATAAAAGAAGTTCTCCATGAGGGGGGAATTCCCCCTCCTAATTGTATCTGATTAAATAATTCCTTAAATGGACCTAACATCTCATCCTGTAAATTCCTATAATAAATAACTGTAATCCCATCCATTACCAGGAGTTTTCCCATTTTAATTGTTTAATTACCAAAATAATTTCTTCCGAGGTTATAGGCCGATTCAATTCATCCGTTTGTTCTAAAGTTAAATTTTTAACCTTATATTCCTTCAAATACTTATCAATATCCTATTCATATATTATCTTTAAGATATAAGTTTGTATAATATTCTAAAAAGCTTTTTAATTTTATCCTGTTGATATCTCTCTTTACCTTTGTATTCTATTTTTTCTATAATTTGTTTTTGTCTTTTCCTTAAAGTGTATGCTAACCACCTACCAGGTCTATTTGCGTTACAAAAGTATTATGTTTGGCATATTGTATATTTGTTGCCACCTGATCAGCCATTATCATATTAAATTGATTCTGTAACTTTATTGCATCTTTAAGTTTTTGATCATGTGGGTTATGTATTAATAATTGTTGTTTCTTATAAATTTCCTCTTCTAAATACCTACGCTGTCTTTGTTGCTTATTTCTCTGTCTATTATTAAGATATATTAATACACCTCTCATAAAAGCTTTACTGCAATCCCAAACCATTTCTATCGATGTTTCATTATTCAAATTATAATCAAAAAATTCTTTCATCTGCTTTTTACATTGATTTACATTATCCTGATATCTAAACAAATTTTCATTTAATCTCCAAGTTCTTCTAGCCTCTTTTCCATATTGCAATTCCATCCAAACAGGACTATGATCAGACAAACATCTTGGAAATATCTTAGTTTTCTTCACCCTAAAAAGCAAATCATTAGAAATTAAAATAAAATCAATACGTGAGAAGGATTGATGCCTATCAGAGAAAAAAGTATAGTCTCTTTCCTCCAAATTCGCAGTCTCCATACATCTCTTAACTCAAAATCTTCTATCATATCAAAAAAATTTAGGCAGCTTTGCATGTGCTGGTATCTTCTTGGAAGAATTCTCTTGTCCTTCGTGTATCTATTACTCCATTCCAATCTCCCAATATAATACGATTTATAATCCCATAGATCAACTTATCATATATCATTCTATAAAATTTTTCTTGTTGCTGGTTGGGTGCATATATACCAAGCAAGAGAGTCCTTTTTGTTTCTATTGTAAGTTCAATAGCAATATATCTTCCATAAATATCTGCCTCTATTAACTTGGCTGGTATATCTTTTCTCAAATAAACCACTATGCCATGTTTTTCTCCAAAGCTGAAGCAACAAAATGTTTACCTAACTTTGAGTTTATTAGTACTTTTGATCTGATAATTTAATGCGTTTCTTGTAAGCAAATAACATCATTTTAAATTGTTTCAAATAATGAAATATTTTCTTCTCTTCTGAGCTGAATTCAAACCATTGACATTCCAAGTCAAGATTTTATTTGCCATTACTGGGCTGCTGAAGCTTTGGGCAATCAACTGAAGATCGTCCTCCCGTATCTTGACGTGCTCCTCCACCGCTTCTGTAGAATCCTGAACTTTACTTTGGGTTTGTTGCTCCTTTTCTTTATAAGGGCTCCCTCGTCAGTCTTTGTTCTTGTGGTTGTTCCTCTGATGGTAACATCACTGGAATCACCTCAGCTTCCACACCCATTTGAGTCTCTTGAATTCTTTTTCTATTATTTCTATTTCAAATTTCAGCACTGTAGAAAGAAAATCTTTGGCCTTAAGCACTGTGTCAATCGATATCTTCTTCCTGATAATACACTGTCAAATAACTGGAACCTCCCATCTAAATTGAATCTGGTATTTCTTAAGTTCTTGTGTAAAAATGTAAAGTCTTTCTATCCCTTAACATCTTGGGAGGATCTCTTTCAAAACCTTCAACTCCTGTTCCCTATTTTCAAGTTTTCTGAAATGCAACTTGCAAAATTTGATTCCTCACTGTTCTTTTCAAAAATAAACCACAATGTCTCTAGGAAGTTTCTTTTGCCTAGCAATCACAATTAACTCTATAAATTTTGTCAATTTGATAAGCAACCTCTTGTGGATCAAGTTCAATAAATTCAGCCAGAGCTTCTGATAAAATTTTTCTTCCATCTCATTCATCTCTCTCATTCTCTGAGCCCTAATTCTACTGCATCACCACTTTAATCTTCTTTATCCAATTTGTACCTCCCAGACTTTTTTAATTTGATTTGATATAAATATTTCTGCATCTCCACTTCAGTCGTCTCTGCAAAAGCAGGAAAAGAAGATATCTCTGCTAATTTCTTATCTTTATTCTCTTTAAGCAGACATGAGTGCAAGCCTTATATTCAAGTATTGATTTCCTGACTTCCACTTTCTAAAAAATTTTTTTCTTTGTTCAATTGACTCTAAATGGCGTCTGAGCAGGAGTGAAATCAGTTTTAAACAGTCTGTGCAACAAGAAGATAAGAAATGTTATGTGTGGATTTAATGAAGTGAAGCTCTCCTATCTTAAAAGAAAGTTTCTAGACTTATATTTTAGAATTTTAAAACTGAAATGTCACTAAACCACCTAAGACTGGGCAGAAGGGTTCTGAATTTAAGATCTGATTAAAGACAAGGAAATGTCTGAAGAAAGGTTTAAAGGAATTATGGATAATAATGAGAAAATAAGAGAAGAAATAAAGAGAATAATAAAAAAATAAGAAGATATCTTAATGGCTTTTCAAGGTTTGCAAAAAGACTGGAGGTGGTGGAGGAGGAGGTGCAAGAAATTGCTCAGTCAAATCAACAAATAGAAAATAGAATGGAGATACAAATCAAATTGGATAAAAATGAAGATCAAGTGGTGGTGATGCAGTATAGAATGATGGAACTCTGAGAATTAGAGTTTGAATGAAGACAAAGGGAAGATTTGAAGTTATTAATTTGGCTGAGATGGCTAAAATCTCAGCTTTTTAAAAGACAATCGAAAGATATTTAATTGAATGGAAAAAATGGATTGATTATCTACAAAATAGATATCAGATTGAAATATCAGATTGCCTTTGAATAATTAGAAAGTTATTTTATAAATGGATTAGCAAAAGCTTTGGATGGTTATTTGGATTGGAAGGAAAATTTTATTCTATGTTTGGAGAAAACCTTGTGATTGACCAAGCATAGGAGTGGTTTGGTTTGTTTTTAAGAAAAAGGGGAAAAATGTTTTTGAAAACTCTTTCAATAAAAAAAAAAGATTCCTCTCCATGATCATCCAGTGGTAGACTCCCTCAGCTGAGATTTTATAAAAGATAACTAACTCCTGGCTCTCCTGCAAGTCATCCGCACCTGTATAGGCTCACCCAACAGCAGCCAGGCAGTCTCAATGAGGTGACTCCTGTTTCAGCCACTAAATAGTCCTATAGGTCTAACTAGTGTGATCAACTCAGGCGACTGGACCTCCAGGTGCTCTCTAGGCGTCTTCTCCTCATCCCTCAGTCGGAGAAACGAGATCTCTCAGAGGCAAAACAGATCAGGGCCCCCTGCTAGGCCACCAGTTCCTCAGTCGTGCCGCCAGATCCTCAGGGAATAGCCCAACTCCGTCTGGAACCTCTCAGTCCATCAGGCGCCTGGAAGAAAAGGTTCCGTCTCCCTGCGAGGTGAATAGGGTTCAGAAGTCTGGCGAAGAAAAGAACCATGACATTGGTTCTGTTACTAAATCATCTAATAAGATCATTTAACCACTGTCAGGATATAAATCAGATCTAGCATGTCTGTGCGTCCATCATTTACTCAATCAGGTCCAGAGTCATGAAGCCTACTGAGGTCATGACAGGCCACTGATGGCAGTTGAAATCATAACTATAAGTTTGGGGGTCTCAAGAAGCAGTATCAACAGCTGGGCAGGGCTGTGGTCACGAACAAACATAGATCAAGACTGATTAATGGCAATCTGAGAACAGTGGTCTTGCTCTAGATCTTATAACAAGAATATTGGATTCGGCTGATGAAATGCCAATGGAGGCACATCTCAAAACTCAGGGAAAGGTCTTGTTCATGACTGAATAATCACAAATCAGAGCCTTTAAAAGACTTTTCAGAAACCTACAGCCTAGCAGATGAACTGTCAAAAATCCTTTGAGATTTCTTCTGATACAATTTAGCAAGACAAATAAAATGTCCAGGCAGATGTATATGTGGTGGTAGCATGTTCAAAAGTAAAAGAATCCCAAAATGAACTGGTGTTTAATCTCAAAAAAATTGCACACAGAACACAGGTTTAAAAAGAAGCTTTGTATGATGTTTATCCTGGAATTTGGATGAAAGAATTAAAGTGTGGACAGACCACAAGAATAGCTCAAAATTTTTTAAGCAGGTTGATGGGCTCAGTACTTAAGCTTTATCTTCAACCTCAAATACATAAAAAAATATGGTGGATGTCTTATCATATTTGACAGCTGGCAAGAAATATTCACTATGATCTCTGAATAAAAGGCCAATTTGACCCAGATTTCAATACAAGGCAGGTTGTTAGAGCTAAATCATGACAGATGTCTGGCTCAAAGACAATAGAGATTAAAAGAAGGATGGCTTGGAAATAAGATTTATGTACCAGCCAGTATGTGACTCAGATATTGGAAAGTCATGACATCAAGGCCATTTGGGTTTTAAAATGGAGACAATTCTGGTACATAAGCAGATATAAGACTAAATACTCCATACCATGAAATCCAGACAGAAATTTCTCCATTACCCACTAGATTGCTATGGATTTCCTTTGTCTTGTCAGTGAAGGAAATAGAGTGATTTGGATTTATTTATTTTCAACATTTTGTTCTAGCATTACTGGAAGAAATTCAAATTGTTTAGATTTACAGACTACATGGAGTTAATATCAGATCTTCAGTTTACTGCTAAGTTCTGGAAGAATTCCTGTCCATTGGGTCATAGGACAGCTCCACCTTCATGATGAGAAGATAGCAATGGTGGAACAGTACATTAAATTATTAAGACTAAAGAAAAATGGACTTGTTAGTTTGCAATGGAATAATCAGTACAAGTAGCACTGGGTTATTTGATCATGAGTGGATTTTGCAGACTATAGAATAATGGATGGATGAATTCATTGAAAAAATCACTAAGCTTTGGCTGAATTTGAAAATATAAATGACAAACTTTCTTCAGCATTTGAGATAATTATGTCAACTAAAATATCATTGGTTTAGAAAATTTGGTCCCAAATTTTTCTTTCTACAGGTAATTAAGTGACTGTCAATAATTCAGATATTGGAAAGTATTGTTCACAGTAACTTATTGAAACCAGCTAAGAGATCTAGCTTGAGATCTTAATATTGCATCCTTTGATAAGAGACCCATTAGGAAAAAATTTGACTCTAGATTGTACAATATTTAATTCTACAATAGTTGTCATTACTTGGTGAAAAATTATTTAATGTTAATTTATTTAATGTTTATTCATTTATACTGCCCTTCTCCCAAGGACTCAGGGCAGTTTACAGCCAATAAGAACAATAAATACAAAATTAAAAACACATTTAAAAGAATAATTTAGATGGCTGAATATACTAAAAAACTATTAACATCCATTAAAACTATTAGACCAGTCCTGCACGATGAAATAAAAGAGTAACAGGAAGGCCCAGGTCAGGAGTTGGCGATCCCTGGGGTAGCTCATTCCAGAGGTTGAGCACAGCCTTGGGAGTCGCCAGTCGACACTGTTAGACGGCACCCTGAGGAGGCCCTCTGTGGAGCACTGGTCGATGGGAGGCCATGCAGGTAGGTCCCGAAACGGTCGCCATGGAGAGCTTTAAAGGTGAGAACCAACACCTTGAATTGCACCAAGACCAGCCAGTGCCTGCGCAGGATAGTGTTATATGGAGTCGTCAATCACCCAGGGCTGCATTCTGACCAGCTGAGCCTCTGTTTCTTCAAGGAGCCCCATGTAGCATGCAGTAATCCAGGGAAGTGACGAGCGTGAGTGACTGTGCATAGGAATCGGTCCAAGAAGGACGTAACTGGCGTATCAGGAGTACCTGATAGCTCCTGGCATGGCTGTCATGTTCTTCTAACGACCGCCATCCAGAAGGACCCTAGATTACAACCTTCCATGGGGCCAAAGATTCTGTCAGATGCCTCAGCTGATTATACCAGGATGCTGGCATCCACAGCCACTCTTGGCTGGGTTGATTGAGCCTGTTTTTCCCCATCCAGACCTGCACGGCCCAGGCACCGGGACATCACTTCAATGGCTTCCTCAGGTGATTTGGGGTGGAAATGTACAGCTGTGTATCATCAGCATACAGATGACACCTCACCCCAAACCACGGATGATCTCACCAGCTTTCATATAGATGTTGAACAAGAGGCGAGAGAACCACCTCAGGCACACATAGAGCGCCGATCTCTGCCCCCCTGCCACCGCCTGCGATTGGTCAGAGGAAGGAGGAGAACCACTGACGGTGCCCCCACTCCCAACCTCCAGCCGCCGCAGCAGGATACCATGGATGGTGCCGCTGAGATCTAACAGGACCAGGGCAGAGGAACAACCCTGTCCCGGCCCTCCAGAGATCATCAACCAGTGCGACCAATGCCGTCCCGTTGTACCAGGCTGGTAACCGGACTGGCACGAGTCTAGATAGACAGTTTCCTCCAGGTAACAAGGAAGCTGATCCGCCACCACACTCTCAACAATCTTCACCACAAAGCTAAGGTTGGAGACTGGACAATAATTTGCTAAAACAGTTGGGTCCAGGGAAGGCTTCTTGAGGAGGGGCCTCACCACCGCCTCTTTCAGGACGGTAGGGAAGACACCCTCCATCAAAGAAGCATTCACAATTCCATGGAGCCAACCTCGTGTAACCTCCTGTGTGGCCAGCACCAACCAGGAGGGATACAGGTCCAATAAACATGTGGTTGCGTTCAGCCTCCTCAGTACCCTGTCCATGTCCTCAGGAACCACAGTATCAAACCCATTCCAGACAATATCTCCAAGATCTGCCTCTGTCATCCCACCTGGATCCACCCAAACTGCTTCCAGCCCGTCCCGGAACTGAGCGACTTTATCGTGCAGATATTTTCCAAAGTTCTCAGCCCGTCCCTGCAAGGGATCGTCCCAGTTCCCTGAACCAGAAGGGAGCGGGTCACCCTAAACAGAGCGGCTGGGCGATTATCTGCTGATGCAATAAGAGCAGCGAAATACTCCCGTTTTGCCGTTCTTATCGCCACTAGATAGATCTGAATATAGGACCTAACTAGTGTTCAATCAGATTCAGAGCGGCTGGTCCTCCAGGCGCTCTCTAAGCGTCTTTTCCGGCATTTCATCTCTCTCAACCCCTCAGAATACCAAGGGGCTGGTCGAGATCGACGCCGGGTCAGAGGCCGCAAAGGCATGACCCGGTCTAAGGCCCCCGTCGCCACCTGTTCCCAGGTGGCTACCAGTTCCTCGGCCGAGCCATGGGTTAGCTCCTCAGGAATTGGCCCAAGCTCCGTCAGAAACCTCTCTGGTTCCATCAGGTGCCTGGGATGGAACCAACGAGTCGGTTCCGTCTCCCTGCAGTGTGGGTTGGCGATTCGAAAGTCCAGCCGAAGGAGAAAATGATCCGACCATGACAAGGGTTGAGTCATTAAATCCCCTAATTCAAGATCATTTAGCCACTGTCCAGAGACAAAAAGTCCAGCGTGTTTCCCCCTGTGTGCGTGGGACCATCAACTACTTGGGTCAAGTCCAAGGCCGTCATGGAAGCCATGAACTCCTGAGCTGCAACAGATGCTTCACCGGTCGATGGCAGGTTGAAATCCCCCATGACCATAAGTCTGGGGGTATCAACCGCCATCACCTCCAACAGCTCGGGCAGGGCAGCTGTCATGCCGCAAGGAGCCAGGTACGTGAGCAGCAAACCCACCTGTATCCCATGACCCCACTTCACACAGAGGAATTCATAGCTAGCTATCTGTGGTACAGTGACCTCCCTTGGTCTCAGAACCTCGTTAATAACAACCGCCACCCCTCCACCCCTACCCTGGGCCCTCGGCTGATGAAATGCATGGAAGCCTGGTGGGCACATTTCGACAAGGGGTGCCCCCTCTTCTGTGCCCAACCAGGTCTCAGAAATGCCCATCAGGTCCGCACCCTCCTCTTGAATAAGGTCGGAAATGAGGGGGGCTTTATTCAAGACGGACCTGGCATTGCACAACATCAGCCGAAGGTCTAGACTCTGAGGATCCTGGCCATTCGGGGAACAGGCGAAGTCAGAGGGATCGGAGTGCGGGATCGTTCGCAGATAATGCTCCCGCACTCGCCGAACATGATATGGTCCCCTGCTTCTGCCATACCTGCCCCTCCCACCTACAGTGCTGATAGCAAAGCCCTCATGTAACTGAGCACCCACCTTAATCTTCACCTCCAGACCTGCAGTATTTAACCGGTAAGCCTTACCAGGATCTGGCCCTATCCCTCCCCTAATCCCTGGTGGTTCTCCCCCTAGACCCATCTTCACCGTTCCTTCCCTTAAAAACCCCTTAAAAATGAATTTTAAAACCCCCAAAGTTGCTTCTTCGCCGCATGCCATCTCTCGGGATTCCAAAATCTGTCATCAAGGTAGGCCCTCGATAGCGTGGAGGGCCACATCTGCAAAATCAGACTAAGAAGATCAGTTTTAAGTAGTCAAGAATAGGTAGTCCCTTCCCAGCCGGTTCAACTAGTACATAACAACCACAGGGCTTATGGTAGGGCGCTGGCTTCCGGGTGGCTCCGCTGCTAAATGGCGGGCAATCTCAGTCCGTTCTTTTGTGATTCTGTGAGCTGTTTAGACAGCGTTAATCTGCTGTCAACAGCTCAGTAAATCTCCCTCGGGCAAGGGATGAGATGATGAGCTGAAGTTGAGCCCCCAAGAAAAGCCCCAGAATGATTTCTGGTGGTTTGATGGGAACGCTCCTTCTATAGCTCAAAAAAAGCTCCAGAATCCAGAACGCCTCTGCAAAAGCAGAGCAAAACGCAGCGTCCATCTCCGTGACTGAAGAGGATTATTGATAAATTGTCAACACGGAAAGAGCCGAAAGCAGGAGGGCTGGCATTTGTTTGTAAGATGATTTTAACTCCTGACAGAGA
>NC_080543.1:82616058-82748011 GCF_028640845.1 Ahaetulla prasina | reverse complement strand
AGAATTGTGGACTTCAACTCCCAGAGCTCCTGAACCAGCAGAGCTGGGAGTTGAAGTCCACAAGTCTTAAAGTTGCCAAGGTTGGAGCCCCCTGATCTAAATAATCTTAGCTTGCTTCTCAAAAGTGATTTTTTCTTCTTCAAAATGCAGCTGGACTGTTCTTTTCTTAGAAAGAAGAAGAAAACGTTTTGCTTCTCATCCAAGAAGCTTCATCAATTCTGATGGTGGGAGAAGAAAACTTCCATTCCGCCCCCCCACCCCGCCGCAAAATGTTTTATTCTGTTTCCTCAAAGAAAAAACAACAGTCCTGTTGCCTTTTAAAGAAAAAAATAAAAATACCTTTGAGTCAACTATGATAAGGCTGATATCTTTAATCTCAGCCAAATTGGCAACTTTCAATATCCATTCTTTGTGTTGGTACTTCTTTTTCTTCCAATATTGTCCTATTAGTAATCTTGCTGCAGTTATTAGATTTAAAATCAATTTAGTCTCAATTACTGTACAATCCGTAATAATTCCCAACAAGAAAAATTGCAGGAACTTTATCTTCTTTTCAGAACATTTTGTAAAATCCACCAAATTTTTATCCAAAAGGCCTTTATGTCCTTACAAGTCCAAATATGAAAATATGTAGCGTCATCACAATTACATCTCCAACATTTTGCTTGCATTCTGGATACATACGATAATTTTTAGGATCTAGATGCCATCTATAAAACATTTTATAAAATTTTCCCTCAGATTCTGTGCCTTGAATTTAACATTTCTAACCCAAATTTTTCCCACGTTTCCAATAATATTGGCTCCTGAAAATTTTGTGCCCACTTTATCATACAGTCCTTTACCAAGTCCCTTTCAGAATCTATTTCAAGTAACACATTATACAATCTCTTTATATGCTCCTGAGACTGATTTCTAATTTGCTTTACCAAATTTCCCTCGTTCTGCTCTATACCAATTTTCTGATCTCCTTCCATCTAGCATGTAATTGCTCATATTGAAACCAAGTATAATTTTTCCTTCCTTCTTAATACTTGCAGAGATTTTAACTGCAAATTACCTCTTTCAGTATACAAAAGATCTTTATATGTAATCATTTCCTGATTCTGTTCTATGTTTATATTTTCTACTGTATGTCTAGGACTTGCCCATATAGGAACCTTATAATTTAGTTTATAAGAGTATTTTTCCAAACACAAGGGCATTTCTTAGCACATGATTTTAAAGGCCTTATCCACTTTTTGTCATAAATTAAATATGCATGCCATCCATATAACAAATCATAACCTTCTATATTCAAAATTCTGTCCTCTGTTAAATTAAACCAATCACTTATTGCAGAGAGCAGCTGCTTCATAATATAATTTAAAATTAGGCATTTTAAACCTCCCTTTCCGAGAATCTTGAATTATTTTCATTTTAACCCTAGCTTTTTACCTTCCCATATAAATTTGTTAATTCCTTCTGCCATTCCTCAAGATTCTTATCTTTCTTAATTATTGGTATCATCTGAAAGAGGAATAAAAATCTAGGTAAAACATTCATTTTAATAGCAGCAATTCTCCCAGCAAAGATAATTGCAATTTTTCCAAACAATCAACTCCTTCTGAACTTTTGCCATAAAACCTCATAGTTATTCTTATACAATTTCACATTTGATGTAATATAAACCCTAAGTACTTAACCTTCTTTACAATTTCAAATCCTGTTACTTCCTCTAGTTTTTCTTTCTGTTGTCTGGCCATATTTTTATCACTTTTGTCTTTTCTGATTTACCTTAAACCCTGAGACATTCCCATATTGATCAATTATTTCCAACAAAGATTTACTAGAATTTATAGGGTTTGTTAAAGTAATCACCAAATCATCTGCAAAAGCTCTTAACTTATATTCATGTGCTCTAATTCCTCTATCTCCTTTACTTCTCGTATTTTATCCAATAATGGTTCTAGAGTTAAAATAAACAATAATGGTGATAAAGGACATCCCTGTCTTGTTCCTTTCGCAATCTTAAAAGGTTCTGTTAAGCTACCATTGATTATAATCTGTGCTGTTGCTCTCCATAAATTGCCCTAATTATTCTTAAAAACCATCTCCAAATTGCATCTTTCTATTAATTTAAATAAAAATCCCAATGCAATCGATCAAAAGCTTTCTCTGCATCGAGAAAAATAAATGCTGCTGGAATAAAATTTTCTTTTCTAATACTCCAGTAAATTAACAATCTGCCTAACATTATTCCTCATCTGTCTCCCTTTTATAAATCCAGATTGATCATTATGAATTCTTGCTGCAAAATCAACATTAATCTATTAGCTATTATTTTAACAAAATCTTATAATCATTATTTAAAAGTGAGATTGGCCTATAATTCCCAGGTTTAGAACAATCCTGTTCCTCTTTTGGTATCAATGAAATAAAGAGGTTCTCCATGAGAATTCCCCTCCTAGTTGTATCTGATTAAATAATTCCTTAAGTGGACCTAACATCTCATCCTGTAAATTCCTATAATAACTAACTGTAAGCCCATCCGTACCAGGAGTTTTCCCATTTTAATTGTTTAATTACCAAAATAATTTCTTCCGAGGTTATAGATTCAATTCATCCGTTTGTTCTAAAGTTAAATTTTTAACCTTATATTCCTTCAAATAATTATCAATATCCTATTCATATATTATCTTTAAGATATAAATTTGTATAATATTCTAAAAAGCTTTTTAATTTTATCCTGTTGATATCTCTCTTTACCTTTGTATTCTATTTTTCTATAGTGTTTTTGTCTTTTCCTTAAAGTGTGCTAACCACCTACCAGGTCTATTTGATTACAAAAGTATTATGTTTGGCATATTGTATATTTGTTGCCACCTGATCAGCCATTATCATATTAAATTGATTCTGTAGTAACTTTATTGCATCTTTAAGTTTTTGATCATGTGGGTTATGTATTAATAATTGTTGTTTCTTATAAATTTCCTCTTCTAAATACGCTGTCTTTGTTGCTTGTCTATTATTAAGATATATTAATACACCTCTCATAAAAGCTTTACTCCCAAACCATTTCTATCGATGTTTCATTATTCAAATTATAATCAAAAATTCTTTCATCTGCTTTTTACATTGATTTACATTATCCTGATATCTAAACAAATTTTCATTTAATCTCCAAGTTCTTCTACCTCTTTTCCATATTGCAATTCCATCCAAACAGGACTATGATCAGACAAACATCTTGGAAATATCTTAGTTTTCTTCACCTAAAAAGCAAATCATTAGAAATTAAAATAAAATCAATACGTGAGAAGGATTGATGCCTATCAGAAAAAAGTATAGTCTCTTTCCTCCAAATTCCAGTCCCATCTCTTAACTCAAAATCTTCTATCATATCAAAAAGTTAGGCAGCTTTGCATGTGCAGGTATCTTCTTGGAAAATTCTCTTGTCCTTTCGTATCTATTACTCCATTCCAATCTCCCAATATAATACGATTTATAATCCCATAGAATCAACTTATCATATAACATTCTATAAAATTTTCTTGTTGCTGATTGGGTGCATATATACCAACAAGAGAGTCCTTTTTGTTTCTATTGTAAGTTCAATAGCAATATATCTTCCATAAATATCTGCCTCTATTAACTTGGCTGGTATATCTTTTCTCAAATAAACCACTATGCCATGTTTTTTCTCCAAAGCTGAAGCAACAAAATGTTTACCTAACTTTGGGTTTATTAGTACTTTTGATCTGATAATTTAATATGTTTCTTGTAAGCAAATAACATCATTTTAAATTGTTTCAAATAATGAAATATTTTCTTCTCTTCTGAGCTGAATTCAAACCATTGACATTCCAAGTCAAGATTTTATTTGCCATTACTGGGCTGAAGCTTTGAGCAATCAACTGAAGATCGTATCCCATCTTGACGTGCTCCTCCGCTTCTGTAGCAGAATCCTGAACTTTACTTTGAGTTTGTTGCTCCTTTTCTTTACGCTTGGCTCCCTCGTCAGTCTTTGTTCTTGTGGTTGTTCCTCTGATGGTAACATCACTGGAATCACCTCAGCTTCCACACCATTTGAGTCTCTTGAATTCTTTCTTTTTCTATTTCTATTTCAAATTTCAGCACTGTAGAAAGAAAATCTTTGGCCTTAAGCACTGTGTCAATGATATCTCTTCCTGATAATACACTGTCAACCAACTGGAACCTCCCATCTAAATTGAATCTGGTATTTCTTAAGTTCTTGTGTAAAAATGTAAAGTCTTTCTATCCCTTAACATCTTGGGAGGATCTCTTTCAAAACCTTCAACTCCTGTTCTATTTTCAAGTTTTTCTGAAATGCAACTTGCAAAATTTGATTCCTCACTGTTCTTTTCAAAAATAAACCACAATGTCTCTAGGAAGTTTCTTTTGCCTAGCAATCCAGAATTAACTCTATAAATTTTGTCAATTTGATAAGCAACCTCTTGTGGATCAAGTTCAATAAATTCAGCCAGAGCTTCTGATAAATTTTTTTAAATCTCTTCTCATCTCATCATTTGAGCTATATCATCATCACCACCACTTGATCTTCATTTGATTAATTTCTCCCCAGACTTTGTTTTAATTGCACTTGAATGACATTTTCTGCCTCCTCCACTCAGTCTTTTTGCAAAAGCAGGAAAGAAGATATCTCTCTATTTTTTATCTTTATATCTCTTCTATCTCATATTATTTCTATTTTTGATTTCCTGACTTCCACTTTCTAAAAGAGAACTTTGTTCAATTGACTCTAAAATGGCGTCTAGTAGCATGGCTTTTAAAAGTTTTTTCAAAAGATAAGAAATTATTTTTTTAATGAAGTGAACTGAGCTCTCCTATACCAAAAAATTTCTCTTATATTTTTGTGAATTTTAAAACTGAAATATTTCTCCACCTAAGACTCATTCTGAACAGCTGAGATCTGATTAAGAGCAAGGAAAATTTCAAAGAAAGTAAGGAATTATGGATAATAATGAAAATGAAGAAATAAAAGAGAATAATAAAAAAAATGAAGATATCTTTCTTTTCAAGGTTTGCAAAAAGACTGAGGTGGTGGAGGAGGATAAGAGTCAAATCACAAATAAAATAGAATAATACAAATCAAATTGGATAAAAATGAAGATCAAGTGGTGGTGATGCAGTATAGAATGATGGAAGGAGCTCTGAAATTAGAGTTTGAATGAAGACAAGGAAGAGGAAAGTTATTAATTTGGCTGAGATGGCTAAAATCTCAGCGTTTTAAAGACTGTCAGAAAGATATTTAATTGAATGGAAAAAATGGTTGATTATCTACAAAATAGATATCAGATTGAAATATCATTGCCTTTGAATAATTAGAAGTTATTTATGTAATATTACAAAAACTTTGGATGTGGTTATTTGATTAGGAAAATTTTATTCTATGGGATGAACTTTACCTTGTGATTGACCAGCCATAATTTTATTTGTTTTGGGAAAAAAAGAAAAAATGTTTTTGAAAACTCTTCAATAAAAAAGCCTCCTCTCCTCCTTGGATCATCATTGGTCAGAGTCTCAGCTGAGTGATTTTATCGTATAGATAACCACTAAATTGACCTGCAAGGTCATCCGCACCTCCTGATGTAAACGGGTCACAAACAGCATTATCTGCCGATGCAATGAGGTGGAGCTATTTCCCTCGACTTAGAGTCTAGTATTTAACTAACCATCAAGACTGGACCTCCAGGTGCTCTCTGGCGTCTTCTCCTTTCTCCCTCAGCCTCAGAGAACCAAGGCAGACAAGATCCTTGGTCCTCAAAAGGCGATCCAGACCCCGGCGGCCTGCTCAGGACACCAGTTCTCAGTCGTGCATGGCCAGATCCTCAAACAAGCTCCGTCTGAACCTCTAGGGTCCATCCCTGGGACGGAACCATAGTTCCGTCTCCTGCGTGAGAATAGCGGTTCAGAAGTCTCGAAGGAGAAAATGATCCGACCATGACATTGGTTTATTTACTAAATCTTCTAATACCAGATCATTTAACCACTGTCCGAGATATAAAGATCTAACATGCCTCCCCTGTGCGTATATTTCTCAATCAGGTCCAGGGCCGTCATGGACTGGAACTCCCAGCTGCCGTCATGACAGGCCAACTGATAAAGAGAATAACTATAAGTTTGCAACAGAAAAGAGGACAATTTTCTGTTATGGAGAGATCATAGGCAAAAAAGGCTTCTATAGAATGAAAACTGTAATATGCTTTATTTGATTTTTTTCTTATAGATTTAGGAAAAATGAATATTTGTGCCCAGTAGCCATATTAAAAATTGGGGCACTAGGTAAGTTATAGTGTGTGTATAGACATAAAGCGTAATTGCATGTTGGATTACTGAAAATAAAATAAAACAAAGATATTCATCATGTTCCTATAATGTTTTTGTGGCTTGATACATTGTATCTGTTTTAACAATCTGTACAGAGCATAAAATAAGAAAAGAACAACATCTGCCAATAGAAAGATGATTGATCTTTACTGATTAAGCGGGACAGAAAGAATCTTGTGTCCTGAACTGTGAGCACAGCTTTGATAATAATAATAACAACAATATAGTTGGAAGGGACCTTGGAGGCCTTCTAGTCCAATCCCCTGCCCAGGCAGGAAACCCTACACCATCTCAGACAGATGGTTATCCAACATTTTCTTAAAAATTTCCAGTGTTGGAGCATTCACAACTTCTGTAGGCAAGTTATTCCACTTATTAATTGTTCTATCAGGAAATTTCTCCTTAGTTCTAAGTTGCTTCTCTCCTTGATCAGTTTCCACCCATTGCTTCTTGTTCTACCCTCAGGTGCTTTGGAAAATAGTTTGATTCCCTCTTCTTTGTGGCAACCCCTGAGATATTGGAACACTGCTATCATGTCTCCCCTAGTCCTTCTTTTCATTAAACTAGGCATACTGAGTTCCTGCAACCGTTCTTCATATGTTTTAGCCTCCAGTCCCCTAATCATCTTTGTTGCTCTTCTCTGCACTCTTTCTAGAGTCTCAGCATCTTTTTTACATTGTGGCGACCAAAACTGAATACAATATTCCAAGTGTGGCCTTACCAAGGCATTATAAAGTGGTATTAACACTTCACGTGATCTTGATTCTATCCCTCTGTTTATGCAGCCCAGAACTGTGTTGGCTTTTTTGGCAGCTGCTGCACACTGCTGGCTCATATCTAAATGGTTGTCCACTAGGACTCCAAGATCCCTCTCACAGTTACTACTATTGAGCAAGATACCACATATATGGTACCTGTGCATTTTGTTTTGGTTTTTTTTTTTCTAAATGTAGAACCTTACTTTTTTCACTGTTGAATTTCATTTTGTTTATGTTTATGTTTATTCAATTTCTATACCGCCCTTCTCCCAAAGGACTCAGGGTGGTTTACAGCCAAGTAAGAACAGCAAATACAAAAATTAAAACAGATTTAAAAGAATAAATTAAAATACTTTCTAATTGATGGGCTCAGTACTTCATTTTATCTTCACCTCAATACATCCCAGGGAAAAAAATACTGGTGGATGTCTTATCAAAAAGAGTTTGACTGGCAAATAGTTCACTATGATCTGATCAAAAGCAGGTGCTCATGCTGACCCAGATTCCAATAAAGCATTGTTAACAGAGCTAAATCAGCCCTCCATGTCTGGCTCAAGACAATACAACTTGACCTTAAAGAAGGACTGGCTTGGAATAAGATTTTATGTACCAGCCAGTATGTGACTGATATGTGGAAAGTCATGACAAATGGCTTGGAGGCCACTTTGGGTTTTAAAATCAAGGAGACAATTCTGGTGGCCAAAGATGAAGATATAAATTGAAGCCATGCCACCATGATCCAGACCAGAAGGGCCCTGCTTCTCAAAGTGGCCAAACCCAGATGGGAGGAATTGCTATATTTCATCGTTGTACTACAGTGAAGGAATGGTGATTTGGATTGTTGATTTATTTTTAACAGGCTCTTTCTTCCTGAATTGATTTAAAAAAATTGGCGAAATGTTCGTGAGACACATTTACACTACAGTTCAAGAGAATAATATCAGATCGTGGGTCAGTTTACTGCTAAGTTCTGGAAGGAATTCCTAGTCCATTGGGCAGGGATAGCTCCACCTTCCATCCATGAGCTGCTGAGAAATTGAATGCAATGGTGAACAGTACATTAGGTGTTTGTAAACTACCAACAAAAGAACTGGGGACTTGTTACGTTTAGTGGCATATATATTCAGTACACAGTCACTGTTAATTTTGATCACCATAAAATGATTTTGCTGATGAGCTCAGAATTTCCATGTCCCATGGATGGATGAATTCTAAAAAAGGGTAAGACATAAAAGCTTTGGCTGAATTGCAGAAAATATAAAGCCCAAACTGACAAACAGTTCTCTTCAGCCCATTTCTGGTAATAGAGTGTATATGTCAACTAATTCTGATTGAGGTTGCCTTTTCATTTATAGGTCCTTTCTATGAGGTAATTGAGTGACTGTCAAACTCCTCAGATATTGGAACACTGCTATCATGTCTCCCTAGTCCTTCTTTTCATTAAACTAGGCATACTGAGTTCCTGCAACCGTTCTTCATATGTTTTAGCCTCCAGTCCCTAATCATCTTTGTTGCTCTTCTCTGCACTCTTTCTAGAGTCTCAGCATCTTTTACATTGTATGACCAAAACTGAATACAATATTCCAAGTGTGGCCTTACCAAGGCATTATAAAGTGGTATTAACACTTCACGTGATCTTGATTCTATCCCTCTGTTTATGCAGCCCAGAACTGTGTTGGCTTTTTTGGCAGCTGCTGCACACTGCTGGCTCATATCTAAATGGTTGTCCACTAGGACTCCAAGATCCCTCTCACAGTTACTACTATTGAGCAAGATACCACATATATGGTACCTGTGCATTTTGTTTTGGTTTTTTTTTTTCTAAATGTAGAACCTTACTTTTTTCACTGTTGAATTTCATTTTGTTTATGTTTATGTTTATTCAATTTCTATACCGCCCTTCTCCCAAAGGACTCAGGGTGGTTTACAGCCAAGTAAGAACAGCAAATACAAAAATTAAAACAGATTTAAAAGAATAAATTTAAATGGGCTGAATATACTATTAAAATCCCCATTAAAAACTATTAGGCCAGTCCTGCACAATGGAATAAAAGAGTTTTCAACTCATGCCGGAAGACCTGGAGGTCAGGGAGTTGGCGTATCCCTGGGGGTTGCTCGGTCCAGAGAGCCCACAGAGAAGACCCTCCCCCTGGGGGTCGCCAGTCGACATTGTCTGGCCGACAGCACCCTGAGGAGATCCTCTCTGTGGGAGTGCACTGGTCTATGGGAGGCCACTGGTAGCAAAAGGCTGTCCCGTAAGTAACCCATCCTAAGTCATGAAACGCTTTAAAGGTGAGAACCAACACCTTGAATTGCACCTGGAAGGCAACCGGAAGCTAGTGCAGCCTGCGCAGGATAGGTGTTATTTGGGAGCTTCGAGTCGCTCCCTCAATCACCTGCATGGCTGCATTCTGGACCATCTGGAGCCTCCGGGTACTCTTCAAGGGGAGCCCCATGTAGAGAGCGTTGCAGTAATCCAGGCAGGAAGTGACGAGGGTGTGAGTGACTCTGCATAGGGAATCCCGGTCCAAGAAGGGATGTAACTGGCGTATCAGGTGTACCTGATAAAAAGCTCCTCTGGCGACGGCTGTCATATGTTCTTCTAATGACAGCCGTGCATCCAGAAGGACACCTAGATTACGAACCTTCTCCGTGGGGGCCAAAGATTCGCCCCCCACAGTCAGCGATGGCCTCAGCTGATTATACCAGGATGCCGGCATCCACAGCCACTCGGTTTTGATTGAAATGAGCTGGAGCCTGTTTTTCCCCATTCAGACCCACACGGCCTCCAGGCACCGGGACATCACTTCGACGGCTTCACTGGGGTGGTTTGGGGTGGAAATGTACAGCTGCGTATCATCAGCATACAGATGACACCTCACCCCAAAACCAAGGATCATCTCACCCAATGGCTTCATATAGATGTTGAACAAAAGGAGTGAGAGAACCGACCCCTGCAGCACCCCACATAAGAGATGCCTCATGGCCAATCTCTGTCCCCCTGCCAACACCATCTGTGATCGGTCGGAGAGGAAGGAGGAGAACCACCGAAAAATGGTGCCCCCCACTCCTAACCCCTCCAGCCGTTGCAGCAGGATACCATGGTCGATGATATTAAAAGCTGCTGAGAGTTCTAACAGGACCAGGGCAGAGGAACAACCACTGTCCTGGGCCCTCCAGAGATCATCAACCAGCATGACCAATGCCGTCTCCGTGCTGTACCCAGGCCGGAAACTGGACTGGCACGCGTCTAGATAGACAGTTTCATCCAGGTACCGAGGGAGCTGATCCGCCACCACACTCTCAACAACCTTCACCACAAAGCGAAGGTTGGAGACTGGACGATAATTTGCTAAAACAGTTGGGTCCGGGGAAGGCTTCTTGAGGAGGGGTCTCACCACCGCCTCTTTCAGGATGGTAGGGAAGACACCCTCCAGCAAACAAGCATTCAGAATTCTCTGGAGCCAATCTTGTGTAACCTCCTGTGTGGCCAGCACCAACCAGGAGGGACACGGGTCCAATAAACATCTGGTTGCATTCAGCCTTCTCAGTATCCTGTCCATGTCCTCAGCAACCACAGTGTAAAACCCATCCCAGACAACATCTCCAAGATCTAACTCCATCATCCTGTCTGGATCCACCCAAACAACATCCAGCCCGTCCCGGATCTGAGCGACTTTATCGTGCAGATATTTTCCAAAGTCCTCAGCCCGTCCCTGCAAGGGATCCTCCCTAGCTCCCTGAACAAGAAGGGAGAGGGTCACCCTGAACAGAGCAGCTGGGCAATTATCTGCCGATGCAATAAGAGTGGCAAAATACTCATGTTTCGCCATTCTTATCACCACTAGACAGGTCTGAATATAGGACCTAACTAGTGTTCGATCAGATTCAGAGCGGCTGGTCCTCCAGGTGCTCTCTAGGCATCTTTTCCGGGGTTTCATCTCTCTCAGCCCCTCGGAATACCAAGGAGCTGGTCGAGGTTGACACTGGGTCAGAGACCGCAAAGGCATGACACGGTCTAAGGCCCCTGCCGCCACCTGTTCCCAGGCGGCGACAAGTTCCTCAGCCGAGCCGTGAGCTAAGTCCTCAGGAAATGGCCCAAACTCCATCAGAAACCTCTCTGGGTCCATCAGGCACCTGGGATGGAACCAACAAGTCAGTTCCATCTCCCTGAGGTGTGGGTTGGCGGTTCAAAAGTCCAGCCGAAGGAGAAAATGATCCGACCATGACAAGGGTTGAATCACTAAATCCCCTAATTCAAGATCATTTAGCCTCTGTCCAGAGACAAAAATCAAGTCCAGCGTGTTTCCCCCTATGTGTGTGGGACCATCAACTACTTGGGTCAGGTCCAAGGCCATCATGGAAGCCATGAACTCCCAGGCTGCAACAGATGCTTCACCGGTCGATGGCAGGTTGAAATCCCCCATGACCATAAGTCTGGGGGTATCAACCGCCACCCCGGCTATCACCTCCAACAGCTCGGGCAGGGCAGCTGTCACGCTGCAAGAAGCCAGGTACATGAGCAGCAAACCCACCTGTATCCCATGACTCCACTTCACCCAGAGGGATTCACAGCCAGCTATCTGTGGTACAGTGACCTCCCTGGTCTCAGAACCTCGTTAATAACAACCGCCACCCCTCCACCCCTACCCTGGGCCCTCGGCTGATGAAATGCACGGAAGCCTGGTGGGCACATTTCGACAAGGGGTGCCCCCCCTTCAGTGCCCAACCAGGTCTCCGAAATGCCCATCAGGTCCGTACCCCCCTCTTGGATAAGGTTGAAAATGAGGGGGGCTTTATTCACAATGGACCTGGCATTGCACAACATCAGCCGAAAGTCCAGACTCTGAGGATCCCAGCCACTCGGGGAACGGGTGAAGTCAGAGGGATCGGAATGCGGGATCATTCACAGATAATGCTCCCGCACTCCCCGAACATGATATGGTCCCCCACTTCTGCCATATCTGCCCCTCCCACCTACAGTGCTGATAGCAAAGCCCTCATGTAACTGAGCACATTTTGTTAGATAGCGCCCAATGTTCAAGTCTGTCAAGATCCTTCTGTATCTTGAGCCTATCTTCTGGAGTGTTGGCTAATCCTGCCAGCTTGGTGTCATCTGCAAATTTGATGAGTTCCCCATCTATCCCCTTGTCCAAGTCATTGATGAAGATGTTGAAGAGTACTGGGCCTAAAACAGAGCCTTGGAGTACTCCACTGCATACTTCCCTCCATGTGGATGTTGTTCCATTGAGGACTACACATTGAGTGAGGTTGGTCAGCCAGTTACGAATCCATCTGGTGGTGATGCTGTCTAACCCACATTTGTCTACTTTATCTAATAGTAGGTTTTGGTCTAGTTTATCAAATGCTTCACTGAAGTACAAGTAAATTATATCGACAGCATTCCTGTGGTCCACTAATTTTGTCACTTTGTCAAAGAATGCAATAAGATTAGTCTGGCATGATCTGTTTTTGACAAACCCATGTTGGCTTTTGGTTATTACTTTGTTTGCTTCTAGGTGTTCGGTGATTCGTTGCTTGATTATCTTTTCTTACAGTGTTTAAGAAGAAAATTTATTGGTTTTTTTTTCTTTTATTCCCCTTTTTTTTCTTCTTCTTGATATTACTTAGTTTAAAATGGCTTTTAAGCAAAGAGATTTAACCACTTCTAAAATATTGGAAATTTCTTCACTTCAGGTACGGAAATTGAGAGAGGATATTAAAGAAAGTCTAAGGAATTTTTTACAGGAGCTTATGGAGGCTCATCTTTCAGAAATAGATCAAAATTTAATGAAATGGAGAAAGAAATACTGGATTTTAAAGATTTGGTGGAAGAGCAGAGTAGGAGATGAAAAATTAAAGGAATCAATTACCCCATTATTGTTATCTAGTACACAGACAGAAGAAAGACTGAATGAATTTAACCAAATTAATTTAGATTTGCAAAGGAAAATAGATGAAGTTCAAATTAATTTGAATTTAGAAAATAAAATAGATGATATTCAGGTTAAGGCTGATAAGGCAGAGGAAGAAAGGGTTATATTACAATATAAATTAATGGAATATGCTATAAGGGTGAGAGGATTAAGAGATATAAGGAAGAAAATTTGAAAGAGATTTTTATTCAGGCCTTTGCTCAGATAGAGGAGTGGAATCAGAAGATTTTGAAGTTAATATTGAAAAATTTATCGTGTTAATTCTTGGTGGGCAAGGCAGAAGTGTTACCGAGAGATGTGGTTATTTATTTTACAAATAAGAGGATTAGGTATGGAATTTTGCAAGCATTTTATAAAAATAAATTTCAAATATTAGGACAAGATATAATAATGATGAAGGAAATTCCTCCTAAAATGTTAAGAAAGAGAAAAGAATTTGCCTTTCTGGTGGATGAGCTTAAGAAACATCAGATATATTTTAGATGGGAGGTTCCAGCTGGTTTAACACTGAATTATAAAGGAAGAAAGTATTTTCTCAACACAATTTGTAAAGCACGAGATTTTATACTAATGTATTAAAGATTGGGAATTCTTTGTTAACAGATGTTAAGTTGAATGGTGAATAGATGGTCGAAAATGTGTAAGACAGAAGAAGGAGGAGAATGTTTAACTTTATTATATATGATTATGGTTAATTTTGTAAATGATTTATTGTGGATATAAATGTGTAATTTTAGGGTACTATTTGATATATTTAAGGTATAAAGGAATAGGAAGATGGAATATTGTTTAATTTTGGAGGATAGATAGTAAAATTTAGGAATTTGGATTAAATATTATATTTAAGAGATGGATGTAATGTTAATTAGAATGTAATTGTTATAATAGATATATTTTGGATAAGTTATAGGTGTAATTTTAATAATGTTATTTGATATAAGTAAGGTAAAGTGAAGATTTTAATTATTACAATTGATATTTTGGATATTTGTAATATTATTTGTCGATATATAAATGTTAAAGATGTGAAAAGATGGACTATTGCTTACCCTTGAAGGTTGGACAGAAAAATTAAAGGAATCAATTACCCCATTATTGTTATCTAGTACACAGACAGAAGAAAGACTGAATGAATTTAACCAAATTAATTAGATTTGCAAAGGAAAATAGATGAAGTTCAAATTAATTTGAATTTAGAAAATAAAATAGATGATATTCAGGTTAAGGCTGATAAGGCAGAAAGAAAGGGTTATATTACAATATAAATTAATGGAATATGCTATAAGGGTGAAGGAATAAAGAGTGTAAGAAGAAAATTTGAAAGAGATTTTTATTCAGGCCTTTGCTCAGATAGAGGAGTGGAATCAGAAGATTTTGAAGTTAATATTGAAAAATTTATCGTGTTAATTCTTGGGCAAGGCAGAAGTGCTTACGAGAGATGTGGTTATTTATTTTACAAATAAGAGGATTAGGTATGGAATTTTTGAGCATTTTATAAAATAAATTTCAAATATTAGGACAAGATATAATAATGATGAAGGAAATTCCTCCTAAAATGTTAAGAAAGAAAGAATTTGCCTTTCTGGTGGATGAGCTTAAGAAACATCAGATATATTTTAGATGGGAGGTTCCAGCTGGTTTAACACTGAATTATAAAGGAAGAAAAGTATTTTCTCAACACAATTTGTAAAGCACAGATTTTTATACTAATGTATTAAAGATTGGGAATTCTTTGTTAACAGATGTTAAGTTGAATGGTGAATAGATGGTTGAAAATGTGTAAGACAGAAGAAGGGGAGGGAGAATGTTTAACTTTATTATATATGATTATGGTTAATTTTTGTAAATGATTTATTGTGGATATAAATGTGTAATTTTAGGGGTACTATTTGATATATTTAAGGTATAAAGGAATAGGAAGATGGAATATTGTTTAATTTTGGAGGATAGATAGTAAAATTTAGGAATTTGGATTAAATATTATATTTAAGAGATGGATGTAATGTTAATTAGAATGTAATTGTTATAATAGATATATTTTGGATAAGTTATAGGTGTAATTTTAATAATGTTATTTGATATAAGTAAGGTAAAGTGAAGATTTTAATTATTACAATTGATACTTTGGATATTTGTAATATTGTGTATATATAAATGTTAAAGATGTGAAAAGATGGACTATTGCTTACCCTTGAAGGTTGGACAGAAAAAAGAAACTAAGTTGGAAATATGAACTATTTTGAGAGACTGCTTGGGAAGAAAGACATTTTAGAAGAACCCTTGGTGAATATTGGAAGATGGAACGTTGTTTTGATATTGATTGATGAAGGTTGGATATTAAAACTATGTACTTTATTCAAGAATAAACACTAACTCAATGAAACTTCTGAGAACTCTAGGAGTGGAATGGTCTGATATATAATGGATTGGAAGAAAAGTATCTTCTTTGTCTTTGGAAGAGTGGAGGTTTTAAGGAATGACTATGGATTATGATTTGTGCTAGATTTTAATTTTGTTGTTAGTTTTATACCCTGTATTCGGTTCTCGGAAGTCCTGGGGGTGGGGGAGGAAGGAAGGGAGGGAGGGGCAGAAAATGGATTGATAGTTAATGTACAAAGATGATTGAAGATGTATAATTAATGTAAGATCGGACCTGCCTGGCTACTACTTTAGAATGATGGGAAAGAAGGAAGTAGGAGAGAGAAGGAGGAAAGAAGAGGAGGAGGAGGAAAGGAAGGAAGAGGGAAGAGGAGAAGAAAGGAGTAGGGAGGAAGAGGAGGATGTAGATAAGAGAGGGGAGGATGGTTATGGAAAGTAGAAGAAGGTAGAAGGAGAGTAAAAGGAAAAGGAAGGGGGTGGTGACCGGGCAGATCCGATTAATTGTATATGATGGTACATTAAATATGTTATTGGATATGTTATTGGATAAGAATGTCAAAATAAAACTTTTTGAACAACACCGTCAATAGAATCTCATGAGGCTCTGTAGAAATTATATAGATGGTCCATGGGGGGGGCTAAAATCCTGGGGGGGGGGCATGGAGGGGAGCCAGAAAGTCCATGAGCTCCACAGTAGCAATATCATCGACGCCACCATCATCACCATCACCAAGGACTGGTCGCGGGAGCGAGCAACACTGCCGTCATTGGGAAACATCCTCCCCCGACCGCCATCGCTGCCACTGCCGCCACCATTCCTCGTCATCGCAGATGCCACTACTGTCACCAGTGCCAGGCTGACTAGGCCAGCCAGGCCCACGGAGGGCATCCTCACCGCCGCCGCCAGCCACCACCTTCGCAGCCGGAAAACAGCGCTGCTAACCATCGGGAACATTGCCCCGCAGCTGCCGCCGCCACCTCTGCCGGCTCTCCTCGCTAAACATCATGGTGCCGCCCTCCGCCAGACCAGACCGACCAGGCCAGACCAGGCTGACCAGGCCGCCAACGCCTTCCATCCGACCGGTCCTCCTGAGGGATAATCTCACCGGCGCCGCTGCCGCCACTAACAGCAGCACCACCGAGGCCGCCACAGTGAGAACAAGGCCACAACAAGAGCAGCGGTGAGGATTAGCTTTCTCAACGCTGTTCACCAGTGACAGCTGCAGACTGTCGGCCTCCATTCGGCCAGGCTGTCCTCCATCCGGCCAGGCCGCCAGCCACCGGCCGCCTCCGCTGGTCGCCTCCAATCACCCACGGCCTCGTCCAAGGCCCACCACACTCCCCCAGGGTGGGGATATGTTGCCCTAGCTGGGCCCTGGACCGAAGTTGAAAAAATGGTCCATTCTAGTCCGGCCCAGCTGGGAAAGGACGCCCCCAACTCTCGGAGCCCAGAGCTACGGCGCCATCTTGGGCATGCTCAGAAACCTGTAAATGCTGATGCTCTAGTCAAGCTGATGCTCTAGTCAAGCAATTTCATGATAAATTCCCTGAGAAACCTAAGGGTCCTCCAGGAGGGTGGAGAGGGGACTAGGAGAGTATGTGCTGGATGTTAGCAACTTATTTTGCATTTTTGTCTGTTTTGTTTTCCAGGGTATGTTTTTTTCTGCAGGGGGGACGCCTGTCACCTTTGGAAGCCATACTAGGCCGAAGCAGAAGTGGGTTGCTACCAGTTCTCCCCAGTTCGCAAGAACCGGTAGTAAACATTTTGAGTAGTTCGGAGAACCAGTAGTAAAAATTCTGCCTGGCCCCGCCCCCAATCTATTGATGCCTCCTGACTCCCAGCTGATCAGCTAGAAGGAAAAAATCAAGATTCAATTGTCGAAGAAGAGGAAAAAAAAACAAGACACCGTCCCTTTAAATTGAGAAGCCAAGAAGCCTCCCAACTGATCAGCTCGCTTCTCAGCCAGGAGATCGCTTGGCAAAGAAGAAGAGGGGGGAAAACACTGTCGTTTTAAATTGACAGAGTGGCTAGAAGCTCCTTTCTCTGTCAGCTGAACAACAAATTGAATAAGTGGAGGAATTCTTATATGGTTCAATGTTTTTAAAGTTTTGAGGTTTGTGCAACATGGACTTTGTGTGTCTAAAAAAGTTTGGGTGATTTCCATTGTAACATATCCTGTCTTAAATGAGTTTTTTGCCTGTTTGTAAATGGAGCCGAACTTCCGGCTTCCACTTTCTATGATCTCTGCTTACAAAGTTTTCTTTATGCAGCTGGCAGGAATGTGGAATTCCAGGCAGGTTTCTTGCTAGCAGCTTGATTATTCCTTAATTATCTGGGATATTTTATTTGGGAAATGAAGGGGGGGTGATTCCTTCCCAGAACAGATTAGTGGGGTGGGGAGGAAATGGGGATTTTGAAGTAACCTTCCCCTGGAGTGGAAAGAGAATGGGGATTTTAGGCTTGCTGTCAAACATCAGCCATAATACTAATGATTGTTTTGAACAATATGCAGGTTGTATTACATGAATGGCTATTTATATGTGAAATTATGACTGAAACCTATATAGGTTCACACTGTCAGGAAGTTTGTCCTTACTTTTAGGTTGCTTCTCTCTTTGTTGAGTTTCCATCCATTGCTTCTTGTTTTGCCTTCTGGTGCTTTGGAAAATACTACCCCCCCCCACTTTCTAGCAGCCCCTTAAAAGACTGTTGCCTATCACATTCTTGGGCAAAGCATGTGAGCCATTTCCTCCTTTCAGTGGTCCATGAAAGTGCATTTATAGCGGAGGTCCCTAACCTTGGCCACTTTAAAACTTTAAGACAGCAAAGCTGGCTGAGGAATTCTGGGAGTTGAAGTCCATAAGTCTTAAAGTGGCCAAGTTTGGAGACCCCTGATCTATAGTATGTAGATAATAAAGTTGAAAAAAGGTGAACAACATTTTTGCAGAACTATAGATATGTTGAGGCTGGGTGTGACAAGGAATGGCTGGGGGGGAGGGGCCAGGCGAGGTACTCCTTGACATGAAAGACATTGAGTTGGCCATGCCTACCCAGTCATATGACCATTAAGCCACACCCACTGTCACATGACCATTAAGCCACACCCACAAAATAAGCCACGCCCACAGAACCGGTAGTGAAAAAATTTAGAACCCACCCCTGGGCCAAAGGCTTCCACACGCTGCCACTTTCTCCTGTGTGGGAAAGTAGGGGAGGGGTGGTGGTACAAGGGATTATTAGACATAACAACATTCTTCCTGGCGGTCAAGATCAGGCTGGGCTCGCATCTGGAGAAGGAGTGGCCAGAGTGATGTCTCGAGATGGGACGGTTGAAGATTGGAGCATGTGATCAGCAGAGGGGTTATGGGGGTGGGGGTTTGGGGGTTTGTATTACTGAGGGAGGAACCCGGATCCCCAGATTTGGATTTCAACCAACTGTGCCAGATTACCTATGCTAGTAAAAGAACTTTGAAAGATATCTTGCTTCGGAGACTTTTCTGCAGAAGGATTTTCTGGAACGCTGACGGATGGTATGGTTTATAAGTGAAAATGATTGAAATTAAGATGTAAAAGGAAATAAAATTGAAATGTCAGTAAATGATGTACACTATTGGAAGAAAATAATAAGTATTGAATTGTGAACAAAAACTCTAAGAAAATAAGAGGTGGAAGGTTGCATTAATTGATTGTAAGATATAAATATAAGATAAGATATCATCAACCAATCCATTACCCTCCACCTAGAAATAAACAACCTACTCTCTAGTAAACAATTTGGCTTCAGAAAAAAATTATCATGTAACTTACAACTTCTCCACTGCAAAAACATATGGACTACTAATCTTGATCAAGGCAAAGCAATAGATGCAATCTACATAGACTTTTGCAAAGCTTTTGACTCAGTAGTACATGATAAACTTCTCCTAAAACTAAAATCCTGTGGCATTTCAGGACCTGTCACAATTGGATAACTGCTTTCCTGTCAAACAGACATCAAGTGGTCAAAATTGGCAATGCTCTATCAAATCTTGTTCCTGTCAAAAGTGGCGTTCCTCAAGGCAGCGTTCTTGGACCAACGCTCTTCATTTTATACATAAATGATCTCTGTGACCATATCTCAAGTTATTGTGTTCTCTTTGCTGATGATGTCAAACTATTTAACACTGCCAACAATACTTCTACCCTTCAAAAAGACTTTGACTTTGTATCCGATTGGTCAAAACTTGGCAACTCCAAATCTCAACCAGAAAATGCTCAATCTTACATATTGGAAAAAAGAACCTAAACACTAAGTACAAGCTTGATGGACATTACCTTACAGATGACCCCCACCCTGTTAAAGATCTTGGAGTTTTCATATCAAATGATCTAAGTGCCAAAGCCCACTGCAACTACATAGCAAAAAAGGCTCTAAGAGTTGTAAACTTAATTTTGCATAGCTTCTTTTCCAAAAACTCTACACTACTAACCAGAGCATACAAAACATTTGCTAGACCTATTCTTGAATACAGCTCACCTGTCTGGAAGCCATACCACATCTCAGACATTAATACAATTGAACGTATCCAGAAATATTTTACAAGAAGAGTTCTCCGCTCCTCTGAAAACAACAAAATACCTTATGCTACCAGACTTGAAATCCTGGGATTAGAAAACTTAGAACTCCACCGATTCCGACAAGACCTGTGTTTAACACATAGAATCACCTATTGCAATGTCCTTCCTGTTGAAGACTACTTCAGCTTCAATTGCAATAATACAAGAGCAAACAATCGTTTTAAACTGAATGTTAACCGCTTCAATCTTGATTGCAGAAAATATGACTTCTGTAACACAGTTGTTAATGCTTGGAACACACTACCTGACTCTGTGGTCTCTTCTCAAAATCCCAAAAGCTTTAACCAAAAACTGTCTACTATTTTTTTATATAAATAATTTTTATTTCCATTTTCCAACATCATATTTATGTACAAACTATTATCCATCATTAATCATTAAATTTTTATTTATTACTGATTCAGGCCTGCCCGATTGCCACTTCCTTTCTTCACAACCTCCCTCTCTACCCTCTACTACTTTCCCATCCATCCTCATCTCCTTCACTTTACTACTTCCTCTCCTCCTTCTCCACTCCTCCCTTCTTCCACCCTATCTAACCTTCTTATTCCCCTCCTCCTTCTTTACTCATTCCTACCTGCTTTCTTCCCTCCTTCTACTCCTCTCTTCTTTTCTTCCTGAAATGGCAGTCGAGCATCCCCAATATCATTTAAAAAATTTTAATTTCATATCTTCAAAAATTACTGTACATTAATAATCAATCCATATCATTTCCCCTCCTCCCCCTCCCCCAGACTTCCCAGAGCAAATACCGGTATTATGACCAACAATCACAAACTAACGTATACAAAATATACATAACCTCCACCTTTACAAATTTAAAACTTTAGATCCCCTCACAATAAAAATAAAAAGATAGGAAAGAATAATAAAAAAAAGAAGAAGCAATACCAACTTCACATATTACTTCTTCTTACAGTCCATTTTAAAATTAATCCATCTTCTCAAATTCAATTTTTTTCCACTTGTATATTCCTTCAAATTTCATAAGTCCATTTCTCAAATTACAGTCCATCTTCTCGAACTCAAATTTTTATCACTTATATATTTCTTCAATTTAACATTTAATGTCCGTTCTTCTTACAGTCCATTTTAAAATTAGTCCATCTTCTAAAGTTCAATTTTTTCACCACTTGTATATTCCTTCAAATTTCATAAGTCCATTTCTTAATTACAATCCAGCTTCTCAAATTCAAATTTTCATCACTTATATATTTCTTCAATTGTCATAAGATTTAATATCAATCTTCCAATACTACTCCATCAATCAAATATCATTTAATAAAATCTCAAATATAGTATTTCCAACTTAACTTCATAACTTTTACTATCTATAAATATCATTTAAAACAAATAATCATTTAAACTACATCCACAATATAACAGTAAACATTAAAATCATTACATCCACATTATCTAAATTCATAAATTTCACTTTCCATCCTTCACAATTAAATAATATCATCCCATAGATTTATACCATACAATAGCAAATAACAAAATCCTATAATTTATATCCTAAACAAATCAATTCCAAAATTAACCATAATCATCATATTCACATCTTAAACATTCCTCCTCTCCCATTCTATTTTCCATCATTTCCAAACCAGTTAACTTAGCATCTAACAACAAAGGATTCCCCTCTTTAAAACATTAATATAAAATGTCTTGCTTTCATAACTGAATTAAGAAAATACTTTCTGCCTCTAAAATTCACTGACAAACCCATTGGACTTCCCATCTAAAATATATCTGATGTTTCTTAAACTCATCCACTAAAAAGCAAATTCTCTTCTCTTTCTTAACATTTTAGGAGGAATTTCCTTCATCATTTTATATCTTGTCCCAATATTTGAATTTATTTTTATAAAAGGCTTGCAAAATTTCATACCTAACCTTTTTAGTTGTAAAATAAATAACCACATCCTCGGTACTCTATTTTGTCTTGCCCACCAAGAATTAACACGATAAATTCTTTCAATATTAATCTCAAAATCTTCCGGCTCCACACCCTTTATCTGAGCAAAGGCTTGTGTAAAAATCTCCTTTAAATTTTCCTTCCTATTTTGTTTCAACCCTCTCACCCTTATAGCATATTCCATTAATCTATATTGTAATATTACTCTTTTTTCATCTGCCCTATCTACCTTTGCCTGTATATCTTCCATCTTATTATCTAAGTTCCAATTGTTTTGATTTTTTTGAATTTCTTCTATTTTCCTTTGCAACTCTAAATTAGCTTTATTAATTTCTGCAAGATCATCCTCCATCTGAATACAAGAGCTCAATATTTGCACAATTGCATCCTTTACCATTTTCATTTCCCTCTTCTGCTCTTCCACCACTTCCTTAAAATCCAACATCTCTTTCTCTATTTCATCAAATTTTGATCTATTTCTAAAAATGACTCTCCAAAACTCCTGTAAAGAATTTCTTAATTCCTTTTAATTTCTTCTTTTAATTTTTGAATCTGAGCTGAAGAAATTTCAAAGTTTTTAATGACTTTTGGCACTATTTGCTTAAAAGCCATTTTAAAAAAATGTCTTGCTTTCATAACTGAATTAAGAAAATACTTTCTGCCTCTAAAATTCACTGACAAACCCATTGGGACTTCCCATCTAAAATATATCTGATGTTTCTTAAACTCATCCACTAAAAAGCAAATTCTCTTCTCTTTCTTAACATTTTAGGAGGAATTTCCTTCATCATTTTATATCTTGTCCCAATATTTGAATTTATTTTTATAAAAGGCTTGCAAAATTTCATACCTAACCTTTTTAGTTGTAAAATAAATAACCACATCCTCGGTACTCTATTTTGTCTTGCCACCAAGAATTAACACGATAAATTCTTTCAATATTAATCTCAAAATCTTCTGGCTCCACACCTTTATCTGAGCAAAGGCTTGCGTAAAATCTCTTTAAATTTTCCTTCCTATTTTGTTTCAACCCCTCACCCTTATAGCATATTCCATTAATCTATATTGTAATATTACTCTTTCTTCATCTGCCCTATCTACCTTTGCCTGTATATCTTCCATCTTATTATCTAAGTTCCAATTGTTTTGATTTTTGAGCTTCTATTTTCCTTTGCAACTCTAAATTAGCTTTATTAATTTCTGCAAGATCATCCTCCATCTGAATACAAGAGCTCAATATTTGCGCAATTGCATCCTTTACCATTTTCATTTCCCTCTTCTGCTCTTCCACCACTTCCTTAAAATCCAACATCTCTTTCTCTATTTCATCAAATTTTTGATCTATTTCTAAAAAATGACTCTCCAAAAACTCCTGTAAAGAATTTCTTAATTCCTTTTTAATTTCTTCTTTTAATTTTTGAATCTGAGCTGAAGAAATTTCAAAGTTTTTAATGACTTTTGGCACTATTTGCTTAAAAGCCATTTTTAAATATATATATATATATAGCTTGATAATGGACCAAGAAGAAGAAGAAAAAAAAATTCAAAAAGAAAAATTCAAAAAACTTTTCTTCTAAATCACTATAATCCCAAAGAAGAAGAAAAAATATAAATCATAAGATTCTCGTTTCTTCCATTTAATCATTCCTATATATCTTCTATTTCGACACTAGCTGTTAGCTTTAACTTTCGTTTTCAATATTGTTTTCAGTACACACATTCCACAAAACCGCCATTTGCTTTCTTCTCTCCTATCTTCACAGCAAATATACCCTCAGGGGCTTGCAGTCTTCTTACAAACAAGTGTTAAAACTCCAGTTTCTGCTCCGTCCACGTTACAGTCCATCATAAATCAACTCCAGCCATGGAAATTGGACGCTTCGTTTGTCCGCCATAAAGGCAGAAGCCTCGCCCAGCCAGGAGCTTATCAGGCTATAGAAGGAGAACTCCCTTATTAGGGTTTCTCAACTTCAAACCTGAATGCTCATCTTTCCTTCTTTGCCCGAAGGAGAGAATTCCAAGCTGTCGGACCCAGATTTACGATGTCCTGACAGCTCTACTGACTAGGGAGTTAGCAGCTAAATCATAGCTGCTCTCCACGAAGCGGAGCCATACCAGAAGTCCAAAAACTGTCTACTATTGACTTCACCCCATTCTTAAGAGGACTATAAATTAGCAATATACCACAAAAGTGCCAGCCTGTCCTATTGTTTCAACATTATATCAAATTAATATAGTTATTGCATACTTTTGCTCATATATATGCTTATATGATATGTAGTTATTTTATGTTGATGCTTGTGTATACTGTTGTGACAAAATAAAAAAAATGGAATAAGATGAAGACAATATCAATAACTAAAATATAGGAGGGGAGGTTTGAGAAATATGCATAATAAATGAGGAAATCGGGGTTGTCTGGACACCAGAAATATTGAAATGAAAATAAATACAGCAATGGAGAGAGATAAGAAGAAGGAGAAAGATGGAAAGGGAGAAGGAGGGAGAGAGAAAGAAGAAAGGAAAGAGGAGGAGAGAAGGTTAGATAGGGAGGAAGGAGGGAGGAGGGGGACAAAGGAAGGGGAAGTAGAGAAGGAGTAGGAGAGGAGAGAAGAAAGTAGGTAGGATGAAAGGAGGGAGGAAAAGGAGTGAGAAGGAGAAGAAAGGATTGCTGTGAAAAGGAAAAGATGAAATGGAAGAAAGGCAACCCCGAATATATTTGAATATATTAGGATAAAAATTGAAATAGTTAAAAAAAAAGAATGAATACTAATAAAAATGGAGAAATTAGGGTGAAATTCACTTGAGGGTGAAAGAAGAAGTGACTTAATGAAATGAGCAAGGAAATATTAGGAAATGAATAAAAATTATGAAAAAAGAATATTCTGGCAAAAATTGCAACTAAGTAAAATATATTTGAATATATTGAACTGTATAAGATATGATATGGCCAATACTATGTTCATAAATCATGTATGTGTGTGTGGGGGGGAACAAAGAAGAGTCCTCCACTCGTCTGCTCGCAACAAAATACTTTATGCCAGCAGACTTGAAATTCTGGGTTTAGAAAATTTAGAATTACGCCGCCTTCGGTATGACCTGAGCATAGCTTATAAAATCATCTGCTACAATGTCCTACATGTCAATGACTACTTCAGCTTCAACCACAACAATACACGAGCACACAATAGATACAAACTTAAAGTGAACCACTCCAAACTCGATTGCAGAAAATATGACTTCAGTAACAGAGTTGTTAATGCCTGGAATGCACTACCAGACTCTGTGGTCTCATCCCAAAACCCCCAAAACTTTAACCTAAGACTGTCTACTGTTGACCTCACCCCATTCCTAAGAGGTCTGTAAGGGGGATGCATAAGAGCACCAGCATGCCTACTGTCCCTGTCCTAATGTTCCCTTTAATTGTATTCATTTTATGTATTCAATTCATGCCTATACTTATATATATTATCTAATATGTACTCGACAAAATAAAAAAATAAAAAAAATAAAAAAAATAAAATGCAGATTACAGGAACCTGGAACACTACTCAGATTACCCTGACAACACAGAAAAACTTCCAAGTGCTTCAACGACCCTCTAAAAGGATGCAAATTACCAGCTGCCTGCAAGGAATATAAATCCTTCCATTCCCCACTATCCTGTCAGAGCTGAAAAAGCTTCTTGGATGAGAAGTGAAACATCTTCAAAAGGAAAAACAAGAAAGTCCAGTTGCCTCCTGAAAAAGCAGCTTTGGGGCAACCTAGGGATACATAGTTAACCAAGCATTCAGAGAGGTGTTTCATTATAAGCATATCTGTCAATATGCCTCAGATCAATGTTTAAGAAAATAAAGACCCAACTCCATCATTTTGAAGAAATTGGTAATTCGGCCCTCCTTTGAAAAAAAGAGGCCCTGGAAAAGAAAAGAGAAATGTTAGGGTTTATGAGGATATTTGTCATAAAATTGTGCTAGCTTTTTGGGAGCACGAATATCTTCTCTGTTAACCCATTCAGCTTGTGATAGAGAAAAGTGTTTCCAAGCTACAAAATATTGGATTTTATTTCTATATTTTCTAGAGTCTAGGATTTCCTTAATTTCAAAATGTTCTTCCCCATTTCTGAGGATTGGTACAGGGGGCTTAGTAGGATTAGCCCTAAGGGGGGATGTGTGTTCAGGTTTGACCAAGCTAACGTGGAAAACTGGATGAATTCTTCTGAGAGATTTTGGTAGTTCTAGTTGGACAGTCACTGGATTAATGATTTTCACGATGGGGAATGGCCCAACATATTTGGGTCCAAGTTTTTTCGATTTCTGAGTAGTTTGCAAATATTTAGTGGACAAGAAAACTTATCTCCTACTTGGAATTTTTTCTCAGGAGCTCTCTTTTTATCTGCTTGTTTTTTGTGTGTGTGATGAGCATCATCAATTTTTTTTTTTATAATTTAATTTCTATACCGCCCTTCTCCCGAAGGACTCAGGGCAGTTTACAGCCATATTAAAACACAGAATATAAATAACAAATTTAAAAAGAATTAAAAACAAATATTTAGTAGGCCAAATTAACTAAAACGGTCATAGACCAACATAAAACCCCTTTAAAATTACACTTAAAATACACTTAAAATACACTTAGGCTAGCAATTGCTTTGCGTGTAATTTTCCATGCACTTTGCAATTGCTCTATCCATTCAGCCAATGATGGAATCGATGGTTTTGGTTCAGGGAGTTCAGGAATGGGGACAAATTCTTGACCTGAAGCCACTTTGAACGGGGTGAACCCAGTGCTTCTATGAGCAGAATTATTGTAAGCTACTTCCTCAAAAGGTAGTAGGTCCACCCAATTATCTTGTTGATAATTAATGTAACATCGTAGATATTGTTCTAGTATCGAATTCGAGCGTTCACAATACCCATTAGTTTGAGGATGATGGGAGGAGCTCAACCCTTGGGTGGAGCCTATCAGCCGCAAAAACTCTTTCCAAAATTGAGAAGTGAATTGCACCCCCTGATCTGAGATTATCCATTCCGGAACTCCATGGAGTCTGTAGATGTATTGCACAAACAGCTTTGCCAAAGTTTTTGAAGAAGGTATTTTGGAAGGGGGTTTTAAAGTTCTCTTCTCATTCTTTTGCAGAGTTGCAACACCCCTGTTCTCCAGTTTATTTTCGGGTTCCATTTTCGGAGCCACGAGAGACCCAATACAAGAGGCTGGTCCATCCCTGGGGCCACTATGAAGTTTATGATTTCTCGGTGGTCTTCTATGGTCATCTCTAAGGGTTCTGTCACAAAGTGGGCTGGGCCTCCCCCCACCACCGACCCATCTAACTGGCTAAAGGCTATGGGCCTGCTCAACGTTTTTAGCTTTAGTTCCATTTTCTCCACCACCTCGGGGCTGATGATATATCGGGTACACCCAGAGTCTAAGAAGGCTAGCATTTCCCCCTCCATTCCCGAGGATGGGACGCACAGTTTTACTGGAACAGTAAGGAGGGGCCCTTTCCAACTCACCAGGAGATCTCTGTCTGATTCCGAAGATGGCTCGCTGTCATCTGACCCGGAAGGAGTCCCAAGTTCCTCCTTAATGGGAGGAGCGTTCTTGGCAACATCCGCTCCCCTCTTTGCAACCTCTCGCATTTTAGGTTCCGCCTGTGGTGTTGCTTTTTTGCCACTAGGGATCGTCTTTTGTGCCAACTTTGCGCGACAATCAGCCGCTTGGTGGCCTTCCTTTCCACATCTGAAACAGCCCAGCGGAAGGTGGGTTTCTTCTTCCCACCTTCCGCTGCAGCAGAATCTTTTGCTGGTTCTCTCTGGAACTGAGTTGGGGTTTGCCTCCAAACGCGATCACTTCACAGGCGGTCCTTGGCTAGGTCGATCTCCATTTCTGCTGCCAGGGTGTACTAGCCATGCAGGGTAGTCGGGAACGCTCGGGCTCTGCACAACTTATATAAATCCCCGTTTAGGCCATCTTTGTATATGTCCAAACGAGCCACTTCTGACCACCCTCTCATGAGAGGCACCAGATCGCTGAACTCTTGGTTGTAGTCAGCCACTGGTCTCCTCCCTTGTCTGATGGACCTCATGCAAACCTTGGCCTTCTGCTCTGCCAGGGGGTCTTCAAATCTCATTTTCAGGGCCGCCATAAAGTGGTGGTAGTTCCTCAAGAGAGGGGAATTCTCTTGGTACAAGGACACGTACCAGGAAGCCACCCTTCCACTCAAGAGTTGGGTCACGCTTCTCACTTTAGAGGCTTCTGACAGATAATCTTCACCCCATTCCTGCATGTGGCTGTCCACCATTGCCTGGAATATACCTAATTCCTTAGGGTCCCCATCAAACTTTCTGGGAATTGAGGGAATTTTAGGTTTTTTCCTTCTGCAAGGCAACATTTGTCCAGCAGGGGTCCCCCGGCCTCTATCAAAAACTGCAGCCCCTGGACTGCGCAGGTCAGGCTCTCGTTCCTCCAGAAATTCTCCACTGTCTGACACTCCCCCGGTGGCACTTAATAATTTTCTTTCCTCTTCTTCCCCCTCCCTCCAGGGAATTTGGGTATGGGCCTCATACCTTTCATGATCTGCTTGTCGCTCCATCACTTCTCGATACAGTCTGACTGCCTGAGCGATCTGCAATTGATCCTCAATTTGCTGTTCATGGTGCCTTTCGGAGAGCCTTTTCTTCCCCTGTTTACGTGTTGTAACGTGTTGAGTGTTTAGTGATGGCCATTCCTCCGGTCCTGGGAAGTTTTCAATCTGCTGGGTCAAACTGTCCTTCAGCCGCCTCAGCACTGCTTCCAACTTCTTCTTCCACTCTGCAGAATTTTCCTCTTCATGCTGAGGAGGGTGTGATACGGCAGCCAAGCCTCCTCCCTGCTCCTCCAGTTCTTTTTCTGGGGTTGGCCTTCTTCCCAGAAAAGATTTTTTGTCAGCTCCCTCAGAAAATTCCTGGGATGAGATGTCTGCCAGCTGCTCATTATCAGCTCCGCATTCATGTTCCGACATCATTAAGAAAAAAGTTTTCAGTCCCCTCGGTTGTGATCCTGGATGACTAATTACTTTGAGTTCTGGCTTAATGTCAACATGCCTCAGATCAATGTTTAAGAAAATAAAGACCCAACTCCATCATTTTGAAGAAACTGGTAATTTTTACTAAACAAGTCTGAAAGCTATGGAAGCAAAGCCAGAACTGAAAGTATATTAAAACCGCAGAGTCATATCCTCTCCTGAACCCTCCCCCCCACTAGATGTCATACAGTTGTAATCCAATGTCATCTTCCTCCTTGGCCACGTGTAGTTTCACTTCCGATATTCTCCCTCTGTCAATCTTCTGGATGGAATGTGAAGCAGGCAGCTGCCGTTACTTTCACGCACCAAAACAGTTCCAACTTCTGTTTAAAAAGGCTATCTCCCTCCCCCACACATGCAATGTCAAGCCGAATGCTGGGAACAGTAAAAACCTCCACCCTCCTCCATTAATCATGTAAGATACTCAGTAAGAGCAAACCTATAACGAGGTATTAAAAGAGTAAAACAGTCTAGTAGGAGAAATACTCTTAATTAAAGTGGAGACTGACAATATCTATATAAATATTAATATAAAGAATCTATAATCTAATAGCTGCATTAAGGAATTGCACATATCGCATTTCTTTTCCCTCAAAAAGTGTATGTGTGTTCCCACATTTAATAAACCTTGCAGCAAGCCCTAAAACAACCAGTTGTGCAGATCTTCTTTGATAGGACCTTGCTACTGCAATTTGATCTTATTTTCTTTTGATTAGCTTATGGTTCATAAAAGCACAATTCCAGGAAATAAGGCAGCAGATGCAAGTTAATTGAATAAAAGAACCATGCTGCTTCCTACTGGAAGACAGTATGCACACAACTGGCCCCCCACTATTGCATTCACGTTTCCCTGTGAAATGTTAAAAGTCTTTTTTTTTTAACAAGGAAGATGCTACATCCATAGGAGAACAGGGAGAGGGTCTGCTTGGGTATAAGCCAAAGGATGTTCATTTAGTTAGGCAGACTCATATCTATACTGTATGCAGGGGTGAAATCTAAAAAATTTCCCTATCGGTTTTGTGGGCGTGGCTTAATTGGTGGGTGTGGCTTGGTGGTCAGATGACTGGGTGGGTGTGGCCAATAATACATAATAAAAATAATTAACAAAGTATAAAAAACAATAAGAGGTACCAAAAACCAACTTTCACACTTTACACACACAACACAACACAACTGACTCACACACAATGTAAAAGCAGCTGCACTTCATACTTCACACAGCCACAAAAAGCTCAAAAACCAACTTTCACACTTTACACACACACAACTGACATACACATCTTTCTGAGATTTTGTGTGTTTGTGTAGTTAGAGTGAAACACTACAGAAACACACCAAATCTCAGAAAGCTGCACAAATATTTTATTATTTTATTTTATTATTTTATTTTATTTTATTATTTTATTTTATTGTGGACTTCAAATCCCAGAGTTCCTCAGCCAGCAAAGCCAGCCAGTTGATCACCGAGGAAATAGATTAGCTAAGCAATTGATTTTGTCTGGCTGAAAGTGAAACTGCTTTCAGGCTGGAAAAAGAGCCATGCGTTCATCAATAATCAGGTAAGTGCCTTAGAATCTCTACTCTTACTTGTAGAAAACATGTTTTCTACAAGTAAGAGTACAAATAAGGTTCTACTGATGAGGAACTCAAGTGAGATTGCCAGAGGAGACATTACATTTTTTAAAAAAAGTTTAAAGTCTCTGCCGATCTCAGCTAAGGGGCGGGATCCTCAAAGGCTTTTTTTTTACTTTTAAAGGCATGTTTCGGTTGAAGCAAAACCAGCTTTTAAAAGTAAACAAAAACAACCTCTGCAGATGGTGCGGCTCAGCAGAGGCAGGGGGCGGGACCAGGAATTTTTGCTACCAGTCCTCTGAACCAGCAGCCGCCATCGCTACCGGATCGCGCGAGCCGGTCCGATCCGGGACCATTTCACCCCTGATCTACATGTGTGGCTTGAGTGCACTTGCAGGCAAGGGAAGAGGGGGAAAAAGAATTGTGTAATGTAGTAAACACCCTGTTAAAGATCTTGGAGTTTTCATATCAAATGATCTAAGTGCCAAAGCCCACTGTAACTACATCACGAAAAAGGCCTTAAAAGTTGTAAACCTAATCTTGCGTAGCTTCTTCTCCAAAAACACTACACTACTAACCAGAGCATATAAAACATTTGCTAGACCAATTCTTGAATGCAGCTCGACTGTTTGGAACCCATACCACATTTCTGACATCAATACAATTGAACGTGTCCAAAAATATTTTACAAGAAGAGTTCTCCACTCCTCTGAATACAACAAAATACCTTATGCCACCAGACCTGAAATCCTGGGTTTAGAAAATTTAGAACTCCGCCGCCTTCGGCATGACCTGAGTTTAACTCACAGAATGATCTATTACAATGTCCTTCCTGTCGAAGACTATTTCAGCTTCAAATTGCAACAATACAAGAGCACACAATAGATTTAAGCTTAATGTTAACCGCTCCAATCTTGATTGCAGAAAATATGACTTCAGTAACAGAGTTGTTAATGCTTGGAATACACTACCTGACTCTGTGGTCTCTTCCCAAAATCCCCAAAGCTTCAACCAAAAACTATCTACCATTGACCTCACCCCATTCCTAAGAGGTCTGTAAGGGGTGTGCATAAGAGCACAAACATGCCTACTGTTCCTGTCCTATTGTTTCCTTTTGTTATATTCAATTAATATAGTTATTACATACTCATACTCATATATATGCTTATATATTGTATAATTATTTCACACTTATGCTTATATATACTGTGTGACAAAATAAATAAATAAATAAAAATAAATTTGAATATTCCTTTTAAAAGATCTATATTGATTTTCCAACTTATTATTGCCCAATATGCTTATAGGCTTTTCTATACAATACAATATATAAATATGGACAACCCTATACACAATTTTGTTAGAAGTGAAACTGTTCTTCATACCTATGGTGATCCAGAGTATATTTGCTACATTTACAGCTTTCTGATTTAATGATTTAATGATGAATACATATAACGATGTATTCTTGAATTCCTTACAAGGCGAATCACTTGAAAAACTGGAAGAAATCGAAGTATTGATGATGATGCTACAACTGAAATCATTGGTCCAGAGGAAGGAATAGAGCTCATATATTGTATAGTTATGTATGCTTATGCTTATATATACTATGTGACAAAATAAATAAATAAATAAATAAATATGAACCCCAAGATAATTTTTTCAGATACAGACCCCAATGGTAACAGAGTTCAGCCCATTCCATCAAAAACTGCAACAATTGGAAGTGGGTGGGAAAAAGGGAAAAGGATGGTCACATAATAATAATAATAATATTTTAATTTGTATACCGCCCTTCTCCCGAAGGACTCAGGGCGGTGCACAGCCAGAATAAAATACAAAAAGAACAACACATACAATACTAAGAACAACCCTTAAAAAACTTATTCAATTGGCCAAATTTAAAATACAATAACACCCTATAAAATTTACAAAAATTTAAAACCCATATAATCAAATTAAAATTTTAAAAAATCAAGCCAGTCCAGCAAGGCAGAATAAATAGGTTTTAAGTTCGCGGCGAAAGATCCTAAGGTCAGGTAATTGTCAAAGTCCAGGGGGAAGTTCGTTCCACAGGGTAGGAGCCCCCACAGAGAAGGCCCTCCCCCTGGAGGGCCATGACTATTGTGAGTTCACTACTGCCTTATTATTGGTATCATAAGTAATGTTGAGCTCCCTTGAGAACACCCAAACAAACTTGGGTCATTCTCATTTAGACTCACCACATCTAGGCTGCAATAACCTAACTAAATGGCAGAAAACAAATTTTTCTATCATTTTTTCTGCCTTCTACTAGTTGGGTTTCAATCCAGATATGATCAGCCTAATTTCTTGCTTTTGTTTCTTCATAAAAGGAAGGAAAAAGCAAGCAAGAACAGGTAATAATGGGAATCCTGGCAGGTTTTCTTTTTCTTGGCCTCAAGTCATCTGCCTTTCCTGTTTTCATCATATTTGTACACCTGCTTTGTTCAAAAAGTTTGCTTCTGCTTCTTGATGGATTAAGTGAAGCCACCTTAAAATCCAGCTAGTTGCTGCAATATGCTCAGTGGCAGCTGATCAGACTTCTGTTACCCTATTTATTAATTCCTTTAATAGCCATATTAACAGTATTTTTCTGTGTTATAATGCAGTTACCGTACTCATGTAGACTTACAAAATATTGTTCCACCCAACCACCTTCTGAAACTGATAACTGGATTTTCACCAATAATTAAGAAAACAAATGTTCATATTTACATAGAATTTAAACATCATTTCATAATCCCTGAGGACAATTATCTGTGCTCCAAATGCCTAGCATTTTGGACTAGAAATATTACTGCTACAGTATCTTTAACTCTATAGGGCCATGATGGTGAACCTATGGCATGCGTGCCAGAAGTGGCACACAGAGCCATTTCTCCAAGCACATCGAGCCGTTGCCCGTTACTCTTCTGGGTTCCGCTGTGCCAGCCAGCTGGGTTTCCTGTGCACTGGCAGGCCGGAAACTGGAAGAGAAGCCGTCCATTGTGCATGTGTGCACCACCAAGATGATCTTCCTGTTTCCAGAATGTGCATGCGCATTGGCCAGCTGGTCTGGTTTCTGGTGCGCATGCGCACATGAAGACCAGCAACAGGCGTGTGTGCTGAAAGAAGCAGAGAAGGGATACTGGCAGTCACTCCTAAGAGAGCAGAGAAAGGTAAGCTGGGGCTTACCTCCCTTTCTGCCCGCACAGGCTTCACTCCAGGTGGTCTGGACCAGCAGTCAGTGAGGATGTGGTGGTGGGCTGCCTGCACAGATGACCACATGGCCTGGTCTCCTCCCTGCAGGGTGCTGCTGTTCCCTGGCTGGGGGCAGTGCTGTTGGTCCTGCCATGCACCCACCAGGGAAGCTCCGAACAAGCAACTTCCCTGGCCTCCTCTCTGCTGGGAGCCACAGGCCGAGCAGGTGTGGCTGGCGGGGCTTTGGCGGACCAGCAGTCAGTGAGCTCTGAACACATAGCTTGCCAAGGCTCCTCCACACTGGGAACCACAGTTCCATGGCTGATGGCTGTGCTCTTGGCCTCACCAGGGAAGCTTCAAATGCACGGCTTGCCTGGGCTCCTTCCCACTGGGAGCTGCAAGCCAAAGAGGTAGGGACAGGACTGGCTGCGCCTGCCACTGCCTAAGCAGAAAGCCCAAAGAGGGGCATCCAAGATGTGCATGCTGCCCTTGGCATTTCCCCAACACCTGCCTGCCGCCACCGCCACCATGCGTTGCCTGCTTCCCCAGCTGTTCTTCTCTAAGTGAGCACATGGTGGCTGGGAAAACCAGGAGCTGCCGCTTTTGCCTTGCCCAGCACCGCATATCTGCTCACCTCAAGTTCATGGAAATCATGTGGTGGCACTTGAACCTTCAGGACAGAACTGGCTGCGAGACCAGGAAGTGGTCTTTGGCAGAGCCAGCCCAATGGGGAACTGAAAAGAGAGGGGCTTTTCCCTTCTTCCATCCCACTCGCAGGCTGTGGGGTTTGGGGTGGCTCTAGAGCCAGAATTGGCTTGGCTGATGATCGGGCAACTCCAAAGCTTCCTGCTAAATGTGTTCATTCTCTCGCCCATCTTCTTTCCCCATTTAAAAGGGCCACACTTGTAGGGGGGAGAGATCTGACTAAAGAGCTGTGCTTGTGGAGAACAGGAGGTGAAAACCGGAAACAAATCCTGAAATAGTTTTTATAGGAAATCACCTCTAGCATTTCCACTGTCAAATAAAGGGTGCAACCATCATTATACTTGAGCATGGAAATGCGACAGGAGGATGGCTGTCGTGCTGTCTGAATCTCACCTTTTCACGAAAAGTACCACTCACAGTGAGACTGGCTGGAAAATAGAAGGCTCCGACAAGACTTGATAAAATCCAGCCAGACAAACCACTGTTGGTGGTCTTAGGACTGGATCCTTGTAGGGATGGTGAAGAAGGAGAGGCACCTTAGATGACTAAGAGGAACAGGCAGGTTCCTCAGAGGTCAGAGGAAACTCTTCGATCCAGCAACAGGGGCGGCAGCCTTTATGACCATCATGAAGCTAGGGCAACCAGAATAAGATTTGTGCAGGAGCTGTGTTTTGGATGAAATATTGGTACCGGGTGAGAGTTTGGCCAACTCACAGGTAAAAAAGAAGTATTTTAAAATTTTCAAAAGAAGTCCCGGCGAGGAAATAGCAGCTAATTGGCTTTGGGGAATGTTAATGGAGGGAGGACAACAAAATGGAAGTTAAAGGAGGATCTGGAAGCATCATGGTGATACTGGCTGGAAATAGCAAGCTCTGACAAGCTTTGCGAAAATCCAGCCAGACAAACTGCTGTCAGGGGATCTTCAGACTGGAATTGTCTTGGAGGGACGGTGAAGAAAGAGAGGTGCCTTGGAAGACCAAGAGGAACAGGCAAGTTCCTCGAAGGATCAGAGGCAGCTCTTTGATCCGGCGGCAGGGGCAGCAACCATTGAAACAACTGCTACAAGCTGGGGCAACCAGACTAAGATTTGTGCTGGAGTGGTGATATAATAATAATAATAATAATAATAATAATAATAATAATAATAATAATAATAATAATAATAATAATAATAATAATAATAATAATAATAATTATTTAATTTGTATACCGCCCTTCTCCCGAAGGACTCAGGGCGGTTCACAGCCAGGTAAAATCGACAATAAATAGGTACAATACAATAAAAACAATGATTAAAAAACTTATTAAATTTGGCCCATAATTAAAATAAAACCATAAAACCCCAATTAAAATACAAATAATAAACTAATTCTATGCCAGTCCAGTGCGGAAGAATAGATACGTCTTCAGCTCACGGCGGAAGGTCCGGAGATCAGGAAGTTGACAAAGTCTGGAGTCTGGAATGGAGTCTGGAATGGAGTCTGGAATGGAGTATTATTACCGGGTGAGCGATTGGCCAACTCACAGGTAAGAAGAAAAATCTTCTGAAAGCTTAAAAGAAGTCCCAGTGTGAAATAAGTGGCTAATTGGCACTTGAGAATTCAAAGTGAAGGGGAAAAAAACCAAAACAAAGAGGAACTTAGAAGATTAAAGCCCAAAAGGGAGAACTTTCTACCTGGATTTAAGTTTGGATTTGAAGGAGATTAAAAATAATTCAAGAAAAAGAAAACTGAGGGAAAGCATTCTTTAACAAAACAAAGGAATTAATGGAAGAGAAAGTATTTTCTATGTGGATTTAACACTGATACTTTGTTGCCTGGGGATTTGTGGATCAGAGAGGGACATCTGCTGGTGGAAAAAAAGCATTGCAACAATTATTTTGGGAAATTTTGAGGCATATTTGTTTGAACAGCTGAAGCATGACTTCAAAAGAAGTGGAAAAAGAAAGGCTTAAGCTGGAATGGTCTAAATGAATATTTGAATTTTTCAAATATTCAAATTTATTTCCAACTATTTGGAAAGAAAAAAAGAAAAAAAGACATTATATGGACTTGAATTTGGACAATACATAAACTAAAATAACAATAAACTTAAAGATTTTTTCTCTTTGAATTGACAACATATAAAATTGGGAGTACGAGTATGAGGAACTAAGGGAGATGCTTAAGAAAGTGCGAGAAGCATTTAAAGGAAATAAAGAAGCGGAGAACTGGTTAGAATACAAAAAAAAGGAAAAAGGAAATTCAAATGAGAAGCAAGAACATAATGTTGAAAAGAAAATAACTGAAGATAAAGAAATGGATAATTATATTGGGATTGACAGTGACAAAATAAAAATGGATAGAGGGGGAATATTCCTCAAAAAAGAAGGAAAGATAAGGAAATGGGAAAAGATTGAGGGGGAGAATCGAAAGGGTAACAATCTTAAAAACTAGAGAAAGGATTCAGGAGGAAAGATACAATAAATATATAAAGAAAAAGAAAAAGAAGGAAATAGAGAATGGGAGAAAAAGAGAAAAATATCAAGAAATGGAATTATGGAGAGACCAAAAGAAAATGGTTAAAAGGGGAAGAATAGTGGATAGTAGAAAGGGAATCAAAGCATTAATTTGTTGATTTAAGGGAATGGTATTAGTAGTTTAAAATGTATGTAAGAAGTAAATTAGAAGAATTATACAGATTACTGTAAAATGGAATAATTAAAATACAAAATTGAAAGGCTAGTAAATGATGTAAGAATGAAATGTAACGTATGTAAGAAGCAAAAAGAATTATATTGTTTATTGTAAAATAGATCAGCAGATGCAATGTGAAAGATAGAATGGTTTAAATATGAAAATAATTGAAACAGAGATATAAAATTGAAATGCTATTAAATGAGAAAAACAATTAATTGATGTGGTAATAAGAAATTAGGAAAGAAAATAAGAGGTGGAAGATTAATTTAGTTATTAGTTTTTAAGGTAAAAATGGAGTAAGTTGAAATACACTGTTAATAATTTTAAAATATGATGGGGATTCTGAGAAATATATTCAATAAATGGAGAAAAACTTGGGGTTGCCTGGACACCATAGCGGAAAATACTGAACTGAAAATGAATACAGCAATAGAGAGAGAAAGGAAGGAATAGGGAGATGGAAGGAAGGGAGAAGAGAGGAAGGAGAGAGAGGAATAGAAGAAAGGAATAAGGAGAGGAAGAAAGGGAGTGGAAATATGAGTAGGAGAGAAGGTTAAGATAGGGAGGAAGAAAGGAGGATGGGGAGAAAGGAAGGGGAAGTAAAGAAGGAGTAGGAGAGGAGGAATGAAGAAAGGAGGAAGGATAAAAGAAGGGAAGAAGGGGAAAGAGAAGAGAGGGAGGAGGATTGCTGTAAAACAAAAAAGATGAAATGAAAGAAAGGCAACCCCAAACATGTTTAAACTTATCAGGATGAAGAATGAATTACTATGAAAGTTAAAAGAGAATATATATGATTAAAAATGAAAAAAATAAAATTTGAGGGTGGAAGAAGATGTTGTTTATATAATAAGCATAGAAGAATTAAGATAAAATTAAAAAATATGAAAAAAGAATATTTTGGCAGAAATTGTAACTATGTAAAATGTAATTGGATATGACAAGTTGTATAAGATATGATATGGTCAATACTCTGTTTATAAAATATGTGAGTGGGTGTGAAAGAAAATTTTTTTAAGAAAACTTGATTTTAAAAAAAAGGAAGTTAAAGCACTAAAGCCCAGAACGGAGATTGATATTTGGATTTGGAGATATTAAAATTATTATAAGAAAAAGAAACACGAAAGAAAATAGTTTCTGAACAAGACTGGACAGAATAGAATAGAATAGAATAGAATTGAATTGAATTGAATTGAATTGAATTTTTTATTGGCCAAGTGTGATTGGACACACAAGGAATTTATCTTGGTGCATATGCTCTCAGCATACGTCGGGGTAGTCAATCTTTTTATACCTACCGCCCACTTTTGTATCTCTGTTAGTAGTAAAATTTTCTAACCGCCCACCGGTTCCACAGTAATGCGCCATGTACGGTCATCTATGCATGTCTCTTGTGCATCGTGGATTGGGTTGGGGGGGGCGCCAGTTACCAGCTCTGCTTGTCTGTTACAGCGGGGTGGTGTGGAGTGGATGCGCGAGCTATTCTGGGACGAGATTATTTTGTTTGCGGTCGTAAAACTATTTAGTTTTACTTACATAACATGAACTAAACTTATGTGCCGGCGATACAAATAGTATATTTGTAAAAAAAAGTGCTTCAGTATCGGAAAAAAACCCTACCGCCCACCATGAAAGCTGGAACACCCACTAATGGGCAGTAGGGACCAGGTTGACTACCACTGGCGTACATAAAAAAAAGATATATTCATCAAGTATCATAAGATACAACACTTAATGATAGTCATAGGGTACAAACAGGGTTGAAATCTAAAATTTTTTGCTACCAGTTCTGTGGGCGTGGCTTGGTGGTCATGTGACAGGGTGGGTGTGGCCAACTTGTAAAATGTGGTGAAACTTGCTTAGCAACCAAAATTTGGGGCACAATTGTGGTCATAAGCTTTCTTTCTTTCTTTCTTTCTTTCTTTCTTTCTTTCTTTCTTTCTCTTTCTTTCTTTCTTATCTCTCTCTCTCCCTTTTTCTTTCTTTCTCTTTCTCTCTGTCTCTCACTCTCTCACACACACGCAAACATACACACAACCTAGTCTGGGCACATAAACAGATCCCTTCCCGGGGAGTTTTCTTGCTGGGATGCTCCTGGCAGCAGTAACAGTGGCAGCGGTGGCGGCAGCAGAACTTGCCTGGGCTCCTCCGCCATCCCGAACTGTGCTGCACCGGTGAGTTTTCCCACATGGACGATCCCGGCAGCAGCAATGGCAGAGCTTGCCTGGGCTCCCCCGCCGTCCCAAAACTGCATTGCGCTGGGGAGTTTTCCCATGTGGACGATCCTGGCAGCAGCAGTGGTGACAGCAGAGCTTGCCTGGGCTCTCCTGCCATCCTAGAACTGTGCTGCGCAGGAGAGTTTTCCTGTGCAGCCACTGTGTCAATGGCAGCAGAAGAAGCAGAGCACACCCTGCCCTTCAGGGACCCGAAGGTGGATGGCCCGGCCCAGAAGCAGCGCGTTCTCCATCATGGGCTGGATGCGGCGGGGAAGGCAAGTGGGCGGCAGTCAGCCAAAGGCCCTGCGGAAGCCAAGCGCAAAAGCCAAGCATGCCACGCCCAAAAGGCAAGCGAGCCTTGCCAGATCCCCCGAGGTGGAGCACAGTGGGTCTCCCTCCCCCCCTACTGCCAGCATTGGTTTACCTTCTAGATCCTCTCCCTGCAGCCCTGCCATGTTTTCCTCAGTTTCTGCCTTCCATGTAGCCTTCTGCTTGCCTGCCTTCACACATGGCTGTGGGCCGCAGTTTGGTTCGGGGGCATGGCCAGCCATAGATTGCTACCAGTTCTCCGAACCAGCCCCAATCTCCGCTACCTACTCACCTGATCCGGTCTGATCCAGTAGCATTTCACCCCTGGGTACAAATAAGCAATCAGGAAACAATATCAATATAAATCATAAGGATAGAAGCAACAAAGTTACAGTCAGTGGAAGGAGATGGGTGGTGGGAACGATGAGAAAATTAATAGTAGTGCAGACTTATTAAATAGTTTGACAGTGTTGAGGGAAATATTTGTTTAGCAGAGTGATGGTGTTCGGAAAAAAACTGTTCTTGTGTCTAGTTGTTCTGATGTGCAGTGCTCTATAGTGTAATTTTGAGGGTAGGAGTTGAAACAGTTTATATCCAGGATGTGATGGGTCTGTAAATATTTTCACAGCCCTCTTTTTGACTCGTGCAAGTATACAGGTCCTTGATGGAAGGCAACTTGGTAGCAGTTGTTTTTTCTGCAGTTCTAATTATCCTCTGAAGTCCTCTGAAGTCTGTATCTATCTTGTTGGGTTGCAGAACCAAACCAGACAGTTACAGAGGTTCAGATGACAGACTCAATAATTCCTCTGTAGAACTGTATCAGCAGTTCCTTGGGCAATTTGAGCTTTATCACATATATTTCTCAAAATCACCACATTTGTAAATTATCATCAATTTGTTTTCTCTTATTTCCTTTTTTCTACTGAAACAGGTTAATTTAAACATAGTCATTTCCATCCTTAGTTTCTATTTTTTTATTATAGCTTGACATTTCACATTTATCTCTTAAGTTTGATTAAATAAATAAATAAATAATGTCAATTATTTTCTAAGGTGGACCAATTTATTATTTCTTATTTCCCTATTAATCATTTTACCATTTTACCAAAAACAATATATTTCTTCAGATTTATTTTTCACACCACCTTTTTCAGATACAAACATTATCTTAATCTCTTAATCATCTTTTTAAAAAATTTCTATTAATATCTTATTCAATTTTAATTTCATTTGAAGTTCCATATCTTATCCCCTTCTAAATATTAGGTCATATTAACCCTTCTACCATTCTTTTTGTATTTCACAATTTATATCATAATTCAGTTTTTTACAATACTGATATTAACACAATTCATTTAATTCTATAGGTATATAGCATATTTCCTTCTATTCCTTTCCCTTGTTTTTCTCCATTCTACCATTTGTATTACACAATTTATTTCATATTACAATCACAAATATTAATAATAATAGAATTCACTTATTACTATAGATATATATCATATTACCCTTCCTCCTTTCCATTAATTACTTCTTTTTCCAGCACGCCGGTGCCTGCGAAGAGCATGTGGCCAGAACCCAGAAGAGCAGCTGGCAACAGTGCACATGCCCACAGAGAGGGCTATGCATGGCCATAGGTTCACCATCACAGGGATATACTATAATTTTTTTAAAAATTCCACCTGAAAAAACTATATGACGTTAATATCACCATGGCCCATTATGTGACATTTTCTAAATGTCATTGTTGTAATTTGCAGGCTTTGTGTTTTTCTGCTGTATCTTCGTATCTGACATAATAGACGTATTAAGTGCATAAAATATACATGGAGTATATGGGTCTTTAAATGAAGACTGTTTTCATCTTTTTTTGCTGACCCATTTGATTATAATAAATGATATTTATAGTGTTAAAGCCTGAAATTCAATTTTCCAGAGTAATCATGCAGAATTTAATACAATTTGAAGATAAATTGCATGGATTATAATAATAATGTTCTTTTAATATATTTTTAAAAATATTAAAAACAAAAGGACAATTCTGAGCATCTTGCTTCTTTTTCTTGTGCTATGTTCAGCAGCGCAGTAAGGTAATAAGATTCATAAAGATGCAATGTGTCTAGGGATGATCAGGGCATCAGACAAAAGGTTGCCCATCTTCTAGCCTCAGTTTCTCAGGAACAGACATGACATTTCAACTGTATATAATTTTGTTTATAATAAAATACCATGTACTACTGGAATCATTATATAGTCTTATATATGCTATTTGGATCACTCTTGCTTCATAATATAATGTCATGTGCCATCACCAAGACATTAGCTGCTAAGCACAATAAATATAACTCTTCTGAAGCTGATACTGATTGTAGGAGCTGTCACAGACTGTGCCAGCATATTCTGAAATTTCAAACAACAGTTTAGGAGGATTTTTACATACACAGCTGGAAAAATAATAAACTGATGAACTAATCCATATCTGGACTGTTAAATGAGACTCATTAATTTATAGATATGATTTGCACATGGAACCAGACATTCAGACATGCTTTAATACAAAGCAATACAGATTTAAAATAGTATCTTTCTTCTATATACATTGATTCAGAAGTCACACATAAAAGACTACTAGCTATTGAACAAAACTTAGAAAAAAAATTCTAACAGTTATTGAACAAAGTTTCACAAACTTGATAAAACAAATTTCAACACTAAAAAATGAAAACTCAAATGATCTAAATCTCTTCCCAACTCATCTACCATTACATAATACACAACCTACAACACAACCTAGATAACAAATAACTACAACACAACCTAAACCACAAATAACTACTAACCAACTAATCAGAGATGCATTGGAGAGAGGACAAAAAATAAATAATGCAATATTATTTGGACTAGAAAACACTAACGAACCTGATATCAATAAGATTCACAACATCATTGGAAATTATAACTCATCAACCATCTCCCCAAATGAAATAATTACTGTCTCCAGAGATGGACCAGAATATAAAAACAGTGATGGATCAACAGCACCAAGATTTTGTAGAGTCACATGCATAAACAAGGTCAGCAAACGTAAGTTCATTTATACTATAAACTCAATTGCTAAAACCAACCCTGCCTACAGTAAACTTAGATCACATCCTGATCTATCTTTTCTACAACGGATACGTTCTCGTGAACTTTGTACAGAACTTAAACGAAGACAAGACAATGGTGAATCCAACCTATACATTGACTACAGTGCTGATTGCATAAAAAATAAAACCTACAATCAAAAAAATCACCTCCAAACCCCCCATCACCCAAAACAATCAACCAGCCATCCCAATATTCAATCAAGTACCCATCATCCTACCATCCATCCAACCAAACATCCAACCAGCCATCCAACCAGCCATCCAAACAGCCATCCAAACAGCCACCCAACCAGCCACCCAAACAGCTATCCAAACAGCCATCCAAACAGCCATCCAACATTCCATCCAACCAGCCATCCAACCAACCAGCCAAACTTCCATCCAACCAGCCACCCAACCAATCATCCAACCAAACAGCTCAACAAACAGTCAAGTACCCAACATTCAAACACTCACCTCCCAAAACATCCATTCACCCACCTATACAACCACCTGTTGTACACAACCCCCAACCAACTAACATCCAAAACTAGGTATGCACGCCCCTTACCTCTTCAACACCAATCACTACAGATCTCAAATGCAAATTGATAAATGCAAGAAGCATTGTTAACAAATTACCTGAATTTATCCTCTTTTAAACAGTGGTATTTATTTATTTATTTATTTTGTCACAACAATATATGTAAGTATCATACAAAAAGATTATATAGTATATAAACACATATATGAGTAAATATAAGGAGGTATAAGCATATATATATATATGTAGGTCTTTGGTTGTTCGGGTTTTCTCCCGTGTAAAATTGGAAGTGTCTTGGCGACGTTTCGACGAAGTCTCATTCGTCATCTTCAGGCTTCAGCTTCGTGCTTCTGGGAGCAAGCCTGAAGATGAAGCTGAAGCCTGAAGATGACGAATGAGACTTTGTCGAAACGTCGCCAAGACACTTCCAATTTTACACTGGAGAAAACCCAAACAACCAAAGACCTACATACAAACACCCGTGAAAACCTCAGAAAACATATATATATATATATATAGGAAGAAGAAAAGAAAAACAATAGGACAGGAACGGTAGGCATGTTTGTGCGCTTATGCACGCCCCCTTATGGTCCTCTTAGGAATGGGGTGAGGTCAATAGTAGAAAGTTTTTGGTTAAAGCTTTTAGGATTATGGGAAGAGACCACAGAGTCAGGAAAAGTATTCCAAACACTGATGATTCTGTTACAGAAGTCATATTTTCTGCAATCTAGATTAAAGCGGTTACATGTTAATTTTTTCCTGAAACCAAATTGTTTATTGGAGAGTAGGGTGTTAGTTTCTAAGTGTGAGGTAATGGATTGGTTGATGATTGGTTTTGCCAGTTCAGAAATGAAAGATCATTGTTTATAAGATCATAGTTGGCTTTTTTGAAGTTGTAGTTGGGAATACTATTCTTATGATGATTTAAGTATGGACGTATATTGAGACGAAAATCAATCATGCAGTGGTCACTGTTGGAAAAAGGTTCTTTAATTTGTAGTCCATAAATTGAGTTTGAGTTGTTGCAAAAGATGAGGTCGAGGCAGTTGTTGAGTCTTGTATTGTTAGTTACAAGTTGTTCAAGACCTAGGTTTGTAACAGTGTTGTATAGTGTAGTATGGATTGGATCAGTTGTACATTCATTAGTTATCCAGTTAATGAGAAGTAGATTTAGGTCATCCAGGAAGATGAGAGGATATGGGCAAGAGGTAGCCCATGTTAGCAGTGAGGTTAACATATTTGCATGAGTGATGTCATAGTCAGGGGCTCTGTAGCATAGTAAGAATCGAAGAGTGGTGTTAAGGGATAGGTCACATACAATAGTTTCAGGAAGAGAAAGTTTATGTGCAACTTGAATGTTTTTTAGATTCAGTGACTTTTTGTAAAAGATAGCCACTCTATCACCTCTTTGGTTTTCACGATCTGATCGATAAACTTGATATTCTTTGTTTGAGACAATGGTGTCAGGAAGGGATGAGTTCAGCCATGTTTCACAAACAAATATGATATCAAATGTACCTTTTTCCAACAGTGACCACTGCATGATTGACTTTCGCCTCAATATACGTCCTTACTTAAATCGTCATAACAATAATATTCCTAACTACAACTTCAAAAAAGCCAACTATGATCTTATAAACAACGATCTTTCATTTCTGAACTGGCAAAATCTGTTCACAACCTGTATAACTGCTGAAGACCACTATAGAGTTTTCCTACTTGAAATCAATAGAGTCATTAAACTATATGTACCACAAACGACCGCCATGATCAGGAAAAGCAAACTACCCATATCAATAAAAAAGCTTCAATCAAAAAAAAAACCCTCTGGAAAAGAAACAATAAAGGCTATGTAGCTAATTTCAAAAACCACTACAGAAATATATGCAACCAAATAAAAACTGAATGCACAAATTACCACAACAAACAAGAAGAGGACCTTCTGCGCACAAATTCCAATCGTGTCTTTTATAATTTTGTTAACAATAAACTTAAAGACTCAAGATCCATCCCACCACTAAAAGATTCTAACAGCAAAGAATGCAATGACGAAACAGTTAAAGCAAACCTCTTCAACATTTTCTTTGGCTCAGTTTTTGTTAACAGCAATGACACATATCCGACATTCTCAAAACGTACCAGCAACGAGTATGATGACTTAACACATATAGATTTCTCAGAAGATAATGTTGAAAAGCTCTTCATAACTTGAAACCATCGCTATCTATTGGACCCGATGGACTATGTGCATACTTCTTAAAAAAACTTTCCACTAATATAGCAGAACCCCTAAGCATAATCTTTGATAAAGCTTTCACTACCAGTTCCCTTCCCAAACTTTGGTCACTAGCCACAGTTATTCCAATCTTCAAAAAAGGAGACCCCAGCTTAGTCGAAAATTACAGACCAATCCCTCTGTGCTGCGTCACCTGCAAAGTCATGGAATCAATCATCAGCCAATCCATTACCTCACACTTAGAAACAAACAACCTACTCTCTAATAAACAATTTGGTTTCAGGAAAAAATTATCATGCAACTTACAACTTTTCCACTGTAAAAACATATGGACTACAAATCTTGGTCAAGGCAAAACAATAGATGCAATCTACATAGACTTCTGCAAAGCTTTTGAGTCAGTAGTACACGATAAACTTCTCTTAAAACTAAAATCCTATGGCATTTCAGGACCCCTTCACAAATGGATATCTGCTTTTCTGTCTAACAGACAACAAGTGGTCAAAATTGGCAATGCTCTATCAAATCCTGTTGTTTTTTTATTTCTTTTGTCACAACAGAATACACAAACAATTGTCATAGATAAAACAACATATTTTGAAGAAAATATACAAATATGTATAAAAATATGCATCAACTATATTAATTTGATATGATGAAGGGAACAATAGGACAGGAACAGTAGGCACTTTTGTGCTCTTAGAACTGGGGTGAGGTCAATAGTAGACAGTTTTTGGTTGAAGATTTTGGGATTTTGAGTAGAGACTATGGAGTCAGGTAATGAGTTCCAAGCATTAACAACTCTGTTACAGAAGTCATATTTTCTGCAATCAAGTTTGAAGCGGTTGACATTTAGCTTGAATCTATTTTTTGCTCTGGTAATATTGTGATTGAAGCTGAAGTAGTCTTTTATAGGAAGGATATTGCAATAGATGATTTTGTGTCAGCGTTCTTGGACCAACACTCTTCATACTATACATGAATGATCTTTGTGACCATATCTCAAGTAATTGTGTTCTCTTTGCCGACAATGTCAAACTATTTAACACCACAGACAATACATCTACCATTCAAAAAGACCTTGATCATCTAACCACTTGGTCTAAAACTTGGCAACTCCAAATCTCAACCAGAAAATGCTCTGTCTTACACATTGGAAAAAAGAACCCAAACACTAAGTACATACTTGATGGACATTACCTTACAGATGACCCCCACCCTGTTAAAGACCTTGGAGTTTTCATATCAAATGATCTAAGTGCCAAAGCCCACTGCAACTACATAGCAAAAAAAGCTCTAAGAGTTTTAAACCTAATCTTGCGTAGCTTCTTTTCCAAAAACACTACTAACCAGGGCATATAAAACATTTGCTAGACCAATTCTAGAATATAGCTGGCCTGTCTGGAACCCTCACCACATTTCTGACATCAATACAATTGAACGTGTCCAGAAATATTTTACAAGAAGAGTTCTCCATTCCTATGAAAACAACAAAATACCTTATCCCACCAGACTTGAAATCCTAGGCTTAGAAAACTTGGAACTCCGGCGCCTTCGACAAGATCTAAGTTTAACTCATAGAATCATCTATTGTAATGTCCTTCCTGTTAAAGACTACTTCAGCTTTAATTGCAATAATACAAGAGCAACCAATAGATTTAAACTTAATATTAACCGCTTTAATCTAGATTGCAGAAAATATGACTTCTGTAACAGAATCATCAGTGCTTGGAACACTTTACCTGACTCTATGGTCTCTTCCCATAATCCCAAAAGTTTTAACCAAAAACTTTCTAATATTGACCTCACCCCATTCCTAAGAGGACCATAAGGGGGCGTGCATAAGCGCACAAACATGCCTACCGTTTTTGTCCTATTATTTTTCCTTTTCTTCTGCTTATATATATATATGCTTATACTTCCTAATATTTACTCATATATATGTTTATATACTATATAATCTTTCTGTATGATACTTATATAAATTGTGACAAAATAAAAAAATAAAAAAAAATAAATAAACATTAGACTTATAGTACTCTTTAAAAAATGCATAGGACTATACCTTAGACAAACATGCGACATCACCATTGATGAATCCACTCATGAAGCCATGTGTCTTTCTTTTCACATGGCTTTCTAACATGATCTATAATGAATTGTATAATTTTTGTTGCTACTCAGTTTTCAGTTGATAGTAGTTCCAAAAATATTTCAAAAAAATGTTATAAAATGCACCTCGATTATTAATGTAGATCACAAAACTGTCCCATTTATCTGAAAGCTTTGGAAGAGATCTACAAAACTGAACAATGAATAAAGGGTGTTTGGATAAAAGAAAAAGCTTCTCTCTAGGATTATCTAATAAAGACATAATTAACAGGAATGATACAATTGTTAAATAATTTAAGGAAAAAATATTATTACTTTCAGCAATGAAGGATGGGATGCAATTTAAAATAGAAATGAGAAATGTTTGATCTCCAGAAATTCTACCAGCCATATCAATAGCGTCAACAAAAGGAATAGTGTTAAAGGTTACACTGGTCTATAAAGTTTCTATAAGGGTGGTCCACAAATAAACCTTTACCTTTAGCCAGTTATATTGAAACTACTTTCATAAATCTTTACTTTTTATGTTCCTTCAGATTCTTGAAACCAATCAATTATACATTGACTTTTGGATATAAAATTAGATTACATCCAAATTCTGTTGCTGCATCACTGCTTATGACAGAAATTTACAATATTTACAATATTATACTTAAAATATGTTTTCCTATTTGGTACATTTTACTTATAGCACTAATTATTATCATAAATTCTATACTAATTATTACCTAAGCCAAGGACTGCTAGAAGTGCCTGGTTACTTACAGGCACGGGTATCCACCTATGAAAAAGAATAGTTTTCTATTAATTTTCCAAACATTTTATAACAGTATCTTTTAAAAAAGGTGAGACAAGAAAAATTATTAGAAAGTTATATTGAAATTATCCCTGGAGCAAATAACATGTGTACCCACAATATGAGCACAGAAATAAATGCTGTTTTTTATTTTATTTCATTTATTTATTTATTTATTTATTTGTCACAATAGTATATGTAAGCGTAAGTATGAAATAACTATATGATATATAAGCATATATATAAGCATAACTATAAAAAAAGAAAAACTATACGAATTGGATACAATCAAAGGGAACATTAGGACAGGAACGGTAGGCACGTTTGCGCTCTTATGCACGCCCCTTACAGACCTCTTAGGAATGGGGTGAGGTCAATAGTAGATAGTCTTTGGTTAAAGCTTTGGGGATTTTGGGAAGAGTCCACAGAGTCAGGTAGTGAATTCCAGGCATTAACAACTCTATTACTGAAGTCATATTTTCTGCAGTCAAGACTGGAGCGGTTCACATTAAGTTTAAATCTATTGTGTGCTCGTGTGATGTTGCGATTGAAGCTGATGTAGTCTTCAACAGGAAGGATATTGTAACAGATTATTCTCCGAGTTAAACTCAGGTCATATCGAAGGCGGCGGAGTTCTAAATTTTCTAAACCCAGTATTTCTAGTCTGGTGGTATAAGGTATTTTATTCTATTCAGAGGAGCGGAGAACTCTTCTTGTAAAATATTTTTGGACTCGCTCAATTGTATTAATGTCCAAAATGAGGTATGGGTTCCAGACAGGCGAGCTGTATTCAAGAATTGGTCTAGCAAATGTTTTATATGCTTTGGTTAGTAATGTAATGTTTCTGGAGAAGAAACTACGCAAGATTAAGTTTACAACTCTTAAAGCCTTTTTTGTGATGTAGTTGCAGTGGGCTTTGGCACCTAGATCATTTGATATGAAAACTCCAAGGTCTTTAACGGGGTGGGGGTCATCTACACGGTAATGTCCATCGAGTTTGTATTTAGTGTTCTGATTCTTTTTTCCAATGTGTAAGACAGAACATTTTCTGGTCGAGATTTGGAGTTGCCAAATTTTTGACCATTCCGACACAAAGTCAAGGTCTTTTTGGAGGGTAGCTGTATTGTTGGTAGTGTTAAATAGTTTAACATCAGCAACAAAGAGAACACAATTATTTATAATATGGTCACAGAGGTCATTAATGTAAAATATGAAGAGTGTAGGTTCCAGAATGTTACCTTGGCGGATGCCGCTATTGACAGGAGCGGGATTTGATAAGGCACTGCCTATTTTGACAACTTGTTGTCTGTTTGACAGGAACGTTGTTATCCAGTTATGGAGGGGTCCGGAGATGCTGTAGGATTTTAGTTTTAGGAGAAGTTTGTTTGTACCAGATGTTGTGACATAATTATATTATTTGTATCAAGACATACATTTTGTCACTTTAATATCATTGCTGAAAATATTCCATGTGTTTTAGAAACGGAAAGAGAAGTAAACCAGAAGAATCAGAATGCTGATTATCCATCCCAACATTACCTGAACAAAATGGATCAATTCCATAAATCATTTTATTAACAAAGTTTGCTTCCTTCTAGAGTCAGTTAAATTAACTTTTTCTTACTGTTTAGTAAACACTTTAAATAAATAAGCAAACTTAGCCACAGCATAGGAATTTATGAAGTCATCTAGAGCAATATTCTTTTCATGCTAGATTTTTTCCAATTGTCATAGACAGAACAGTGCCACATGCCTTGGAATTAAATTCCCATTATTATACCTTTGATTACTTCTTTGTTGATGATGCAGTCTGCTATTCAAGTGTTTCCCAAAACATTGTATTGTGCTATAAATATTAGGAAAAGCATTTTCATCTTCCGTTCATTAAAACAAAAAAACTTCCTACAGCTGGCTTTTCTATGTGCTGAATGATGGCCATCAACCATTCATTTATCTTCTGGACTGCATTGCAGCCTAAGTTCTTTAGCTTGACTATTTTCAGACTTCCTAAGATGTCTTTCCTGTTCCTTAAATTCCTTATATGAGTTTAGATTTATAACTTTCCACTTTATTAATAAAAGCAAAAGAAATATTATTGCATATCGTTGTAAACAATGTATGTTCAACTTACATTGAACATACAACTTAAACTTACAGCTTAAGTCATGTGAAATTACCATTTATGGTCTGTGCTACAGACCATCCACATTTTAATAATTTTTATGTGATAAAATCAGTATACTTCAATATTTTTGGAGTTGTTAAACATATTGTGTATGTTTACATTCCTAATTATCTTTACAAATTATTAGGTACTATTGGAAGATCCCGGCTTGGAATTGATCCATTTGGTTCAGTTCCAAGCTGGGAGAAAGACAATGGAAACATGGAGGCTGATTGGAAAGATGGTTTAATGATGAACAGAACCACCAAGCACATGGTTCTGGGTAGCTGACCAGATGGAATTGAGAGTGGGTGACTTTTATACCTTCTCTTGGGCTTTGCATAGGAACTTGCAAAACTTCCTGTTTCTGTGCAAGAACATGTATTCTGTTGGCTGTTGTAGGGGTCATAGCTGGCTCTGTAGGTTGTCTGAGCTAAGTTTGGTTGAAGTTTTCTGGAGGTGGTACAACTGTGATGATGCAATGAAATAGCTTGTGTTCTGACAGGATGTTGGGCAATTCCTATTATGGCTGAGGGATAATCCTACCTTTGCTCAGACCTTGCTGCAGAAAATTTTTGCCTATGAATAAAGCTACCTATCTCTTTATCTTTTAAGCGCTGACATCTGCTGTGGGCTATTAAGGAAGATGGAGGCTGCTTTCAAAAAAACATGTTTCTCCATTTCTCATCCAGGGAAATATAACACTCTGCCTTTTTAAATATTTCTCAAAATATTTCATTCTTATAGGAGAGGTGTGGGTGCTAACTTTCTACAGTACTATCATACATTTTGTTTTCTTACACAACTTAGAATCTACATAGTTTCTTATATGGAAAATGCTGATCACCTATAAATGCTTATATCTAAATGCTGACATTCAGATATGAATAGCACATAGAAATATGCCTCTGTGTAGGTGTTTCTGGAAATTATCTCTCCGAATGATTAAATCAACAGAACCCAAATCAAATCAAATCAACTGAATGATAGATATCAGGAAGCTTGATGAGTGAAGAATATAATAAGCAGGAAATGCTGCCAGGGTTACTGAAACCAAGACAGCTAAGAACTGATTTATAGATGTCATTTGTTTATTACTGAAATAAATATAAGAATATGTTTATAAATTAGATTGTGTTTCAATCTAATCTTATAAATTCAGTCTCGATACAATGTGAACTTTTTTCAATGCATTTTTCAATGCATTTTAAACATCTTTCAAGTAAGGTAGTCCTCGACTTACAACAGTTTTTTTAGTGACTGTTGAAAGTTATGGCACTGAAAAAAATGATTTATGACTGTTTTTTAGATATGACCTTTCCAGCATCCCCATGATCATTTGATCAAAATTCAGATGCTTTACAACTGATTCATATTTATGACCATTGCTATGTCACGATGTCATGTAATCACTTTTTGTGACCTTCTGACAAACAAAGTAAACGGGGAAATCAGATTCACTTAACTTGGTTACCAACTTATCAACTGCAGTGATTCACTTAACAACTGAGGCAAGAAAAGTCATAAAATAGAGCAAACTACACTTAACAAATGTCACATGTAACAACAGAAAATTAGGCCTCAATTGTGATAATAAGTCAAGGACTACCGGTAATCTTGAGCTATGGAGTAGACAAGGCACATTATGAAACACTAAAAGTGCTCAAAGCTAAATTAATAGATGTAGTTTATTAATTTATAAAATATTTGGTGCTGGGATACACAGGAAAGACTAATAAAGTGTTTCGGAAAAGATAATTTGTTTCCCCTTGTCAGGACTATTTGATAATCTTTCTGGAGGGAAATGTTTTTGTAAAATGTAATCATACAATTTTCTCAATTATTCTCATCTTCAAACTAGCAGTTAAAATTGCATATATAAAGTTTTTTCAACAAAATTCATCAGTTTGGGAAAAAGATAAATTCATCTTCAATACCTCATGCCATTCTCTTTTCAAATAAATAAAAAAGTTTAAATTTTCTAAAAAACTACTCAGTCTCCCTATGAACTCCTTGATCTCATGCAATATTTATCCTCAGGATACTAACTTCAAGTATGGACATGTGCATGTGGCAAAATAAGTGTGAGTGTGCGTGTGCGCGTATTAACTAAAAGAAGTAAAAATGACAGTCAGAATTTCTGCAACAAGTAGATCTGCAGCTTCTGCAAGCATTTTTCACAGATATTTTAAATAACTACATTTCAAGCTTCATGAGAGGTACAAATCATAACATTGTTTGGCTTCTATAATTTACCTCAGTCATAAAGGACTGGTGAATTAGAATATACTTCACTGTGATTTTGTTTCACTCAAGGATATTACAACTTGAGATTTAGAATTCCAGGGGTAATAATAAATACTTCAGCACAGCTTATCTTTCCAAAATAAATTGCATATTTAACAATATCTAAAGAGCTCAGTACACATATGTACAGAGAACATTCTAAACTTACAGGGGGGAATTGTTTCAGTGAAACTACCTGTGCACAAAGATCTATTCTAGAACTCCATTTTTACAAAGCAAGTTGGAGGAGGAATGGGCAATAGGCTGGATGGAATGAGAATTAAGAAGCCATTTCTTTCTTTCTTTCTTTCTTTCTTTTTCTTTTTCTTTCTATCTATCTTCTATCAATCTAATCTAATCTAATCTAATCTAATCTAATCTAATCTCTATCTCACTATCTCTCTATCTGTACGGGGCACCATCAGTTCACCAGAATAGAAACTACAAGACTGTGAATACTTGTCCCACCTTAGGCATGAAAGGAGGCTAGGTGATTTGTGGTCAGTCACTCTCTCAAGTTTAACTCACCTCACAGGAATGTTTGTTGTGGAGAAAATAGGAGGAAAAAGCATTAAATATATTCGCCACCTTGAGTTATTTATAAAAATAATAAATATGAGATAAAAAATATTCAAAACTTTTTTAAAAAGGGTATCACCCAGGCATTACATGGAAATTGGAACAGCAACAATGAAGCCTCTGTCTCCCATATTGTTAAGGCCTGAGATTTAATATCCTGATTTCTATTGAAAGTATAGTTAAGTGACACATCAGTTTTCACCCTCAACTTTTCAGTGACACTGATCATGGCAAGCTTGTGAGAACATCAGCATCAGATATGTAAACAAGGCAACCAGTTGCCAACAACAGAAGCTTTTTGATTTATTTTAAATTAAGAACACTGCCTTACCCAGAACTAGATTTGATTATTTCTGACATATTTCAAGTATGTGTTAGGTTGTTGTTCTTTTTGGGCAGCAGTTTAACACAGCCAATGTAGCAAGAACACTGTAACATACCACATTCAAAAAAATCTAACATAGTATTCTCTTGCAAGACGGGAAGAAATTACCAGATAGAGTTTTTGCACGCATGCATGCACACACACACACACACAATGTGGTGGCTCAGAGGTTAGAATGCAGTACTACAGGCTACTTCTGATGACTGCCAGCTGCCTGCAGTTCAGCAGTTCCATTCTCACCGGCTCAAGGTTGACTCAGCCTTCCATCCTTCCAAGATTGGTAAAATGAGAACCCAGATTATTGGGGGCAATATGCTGACTCTGTAAACCGCTTAGAGAAGGCTGTAAAACACTGTGAAGTGATATATAAGTCTAAGTGCTGTTGCTATATATAACGGTGAAGGGGGGTTGTATTTGCAACATCATTCTTTGGTGTAGGAAGTTAGCACCCATCCCTCTCCTAGAAGAATGAAATATTTTAAGAAAATATTAAAAAAAGGCAGAATATTAGATTTCCCTGGATGAGAGAAATGGAGAAACAGATTTTAAGGACAAAGCAGCTCCCTGCAGCTTCCTGCCTCCCCCCACCCACCTTTGTCAATGGGCCAGAGGCAGAAACTCATTCTCCCCACCTTTGTCAATAGAACCATCATCTGCAACACAATAGGACCCATCTAGCAACAGAAACTCACCACATGGCACCTGGGAAGATTACATCAGCCAGCAAGGCTAGCTAAAATTCCCACCTCTGGGAATCTGACAACCAATCAGGATACTCTTCCTGTGCCCCAGGAAGTTCAAAGCTCAGAGAAAGCATAAAGCCAAGGCACACTCAGCATCTCATCCCTTTTCTGTTCAGGAACTCAAACCATGTGATCCTGATCACCATTAAACCATCTTTCCAAGCAGTCTCCATGTTTCCAGTGTCTTTTTCCCCACTTGGAACTGAACCCAGATGGACATTTCTTCCAACAATGGGCACATCTATATATCTCAATAACATAGGCTCAAATATGACTAATGGAAGAAATGTCCATCTGGGTTCAGTTCCAAGTGGGGAAAAAGACACTGGAAACATGGAGACTGCTTGGAAAGATGGTTTAATGGTGGTCAGGATCACATGGCTTGAGTTCCTGAACAGAAAAGGGATGAGATGCAGTGTGCTCCCTGGCTTTATGCTTTTTTTTTTGAGCTTTGAATTTCCTGGGGCATAAGAAGAGTCTTGATTGGTTGTTAGACTCCCAGGGGGTGGGGGTCTTAGCTAGCCTTGCTGGCTGATGTCATCTTCCCAGGTGCCATGTGGTGAGTTTCTGTTGCTAGATGGGTCCTATTGTGTTGCAGATGATGGCCCATTGACAAAGGTGGGGGGAGGCAGAAAGCTGCTTTGTCTTTAAAACATGTTTCTCCATTTCTTATCCAGGGAAATATAATATTCTGCCATTTTTGATATTTCCTAAGATATTTCATTCTTCTAGGAGGGGGGTGGGTGCTAACTTCCTACGTAACCATTCTTGAAATACATGTCCTCACAATACATTTATTTCCAAAATAAAATTATAGCACAAATAAATGGAAACACAAATGATCAAAAACATTTCCCAATCCAACAAACATTGCCTTGTACTCAAACTAAACCACAAACATCTAATCAACCAACCAAACAACCATTCAACCAAACAACGTAGCAATTCTAGTAAAAGATACAATTGAGAGAGGAAAAAAGCGTCAAAATGCTATATTATTTGGTCTAGATATGACAAATGAACTAGATATTGATAAAATACATAACATCATTTCAAATTATAAATTATCATTCATTCATTCATTTCATTCATTTATTTGATTTTTATACCGCCCTTCTCCCGAAGGACTCAGGGCGGTGTACAGGCAAATAAAAAACAGACAAGACAATATTCTATAAAATGCAAGATTAAAAAACTTATTATAATTTGCCTAAAAATTTAAAATATATAGAAATTAAAACCCCGTTTAAAATTAATAATAAAAACTATAAAATCCATAAAATTTAAGCCAGCTCCGCGCGAATAAAAAGATGTGTCTTCAGTTCGCGGCGAAAGATCCGAAGGTCAGGTATTTGGCGTAAACCCGGGGGAAGTTCGTTCCAGAGTGTGGGAGCCCCCACAGAGAAGGACCTTCCCCTGGGGGCCGCCAGCCGACATTGCTATCAACCTTCAACTGTAGTGAAATAACCGAAGTCTCCAGAGATGGACCCGAATTCAAATACAGTGATTGTTCAGTAGCGCCTAAATTCTGTAGAGTCATATGCAAAAATGAAACCAGTAAAAGAAATTTCATCTGTACTATAAACAAAATTACCAGAAACAACCTCAGCTTCAACAAACTTAGAACTAGACCAGACTTATCATTCCTTCAACATATTAGATCCCGTGAACTTCGTTCACAGCTCAAATGACGACAAGAAGGAGAAACCAACCTTTACATTGATTACCGTGCTGACTGCATAAAAAGAAAATCCTTCAATCAAATCTCCATCACTCAACCACACTTCAATCAAAACATCCAACCATCCATCAACCAAGGCATCCATCCACCCGTACAATCAACTGTCAATCAACCTACTAACCTCAAACCACCTGTACAAAACCTCCATCCATCAAATGATCAACCACTCACTGCTCAACCAACCTTCCTTCAACATCCTGTTGTACATAACCCTTAATCAACTACCAATCAAAACTAGGTATGCACGCCCCTTACCTCTCCTACACCGAATACTACATGTCTCAAATGTAAATTAATAAATGCAAGAAGTATTGTAAACAAATTACCCGAATTTATCCTCTTATTAAGCAATGGTACATTTGATATTATATTTGTTTGTGAAACATGGCTGAACTCATCCCTCCCTGACTCCATTATTTCAAACAAAGAGTATCAAGTTTTTCGATCAGATCGTGAACACTGCAGAGGTGGTGGAGTAGCTATCTTTTAAAAAAAATCATTGAACTTAAAAAAATATTCAAGTTGGTCATAAACTTTCTCTTCCTGAAACTATTGTATGTGACCTATCCATTAACACCATACTTAGATTCTTACTATGCTACAGAGCCCATGACTACGACATCGATCGTGCAAATATGTTAACCTCACTGCTAACATGGGCTACCTCTTGTCCATATCCTCTCATCTTCCTGGGTGACCTAAATCTACCTTCTATAAACTGGATAACAAATGAATGTACAACTGAACCAATCCATACTACACTATACAATGCTGTTACAAACCTAGGTCTTGAACAACTAGTAATTAACAATACAAGACTCAACAACTGCCTCGACCTCATCTTTTGCAACAACACAAACTCAATTTATGGAATACAAATAAAAGAATCCTTCTCCAACAGTGACCACTGCATGATAGACTTTTGTCTCAATATACGCCCTCACATAAATCGTCAAAATAATAGTACTCCTAACTACAGTTTTAAAAAAGCCAACTATGACCATATAAACAACGTTCTATCATCTCTTGACTGGCAAAATCTATTCTCAACCTGCATCACTGCCGAAGACCACTATAAAGTATTCCTACTTGAAATCAATAGAATCATCAAACTATACGTACCACAAATCACCACCAAAAAACAAAAAAACAAAAACAAAAACAAATTATCCATATCAATAAAAAAGCTTCAATCCCAAAAAAAAAATTCCTCTGGAGAAGAAACAAAAAGGGCTATATAGCTAATTTCAAAAACCGCTACAGAAATATTTGCAACCAAATAAAAACTGAATGCACCATTTACCACATCAAGCAAGAAGACCTTCTAGGCACAAATTCCAATAGTGCTTTTTATAATTTTGTCAACAATAAACTTAAAGAAACAAGATCCATCCTACCACTAAAAGAATCTAATGGCAAAGAATGTACTGATGAAACAATTAAAGCAAACCTCTTTAACACATTCTTTGGCTCAGTCTTTCTTAACAGTGATGGCTCATATCCGACATTCCCCAATCATACTAACAATGAATACAACGACTTAACACATATAGACTTCACAGAAGATAATGTTGAAAAAGCTCTTTGCAACCTGAAACCATCTTTATATATTGGGCCTGATGGATTATGTGCATACTTCTTAAAAAAACTTTCAATTAATATAGCAGAACCCCTAAGCATAATCTTTGATAAAGCTTTCACGACTAGTTCCCTTCCCAAACTTTGGTCTCTAGCCACAGTCATCCCTATCTTCAAAAAAGGATATACCAACCTAGTTGAAAATTACAGACCAATCTCTCTATGCTGCGTCACCTGCAAAGTAATGGAATCTATCATCAACCAATCCATTACCCTCCACCAAGAAACAAACAACCTACTCTCTAATAAACAATTTGGTTTCAGAAAAAAATTATCATGCAACTTACAACTTCTCCACTTCAAAAACATATGGACTACAAACCTTGATCAAGGCAAAGCAATAGATGCAATTTACATAGACTTCTGCAAAGCTTTTGACTCCGTAGTACATGATAAACTTCTCCTAAAACTAAAATCCTACAGCATTTCAGGACCTCTTCACAATTGGATAAATGCCTTCCTGTCAAACAGACAACAAGTGGTCAAAATTGGCAACGCTCTATCCTGTTCCTGTCAAAATGGCATTCCCCAAGGCAGCGTTCTTGGACCAACTCTCTTCATACTATACATAAATGATCTCTGTGACCTTATCTCAAGTTATTGTGTTCTCTTTGCTGACAATGTCAAAATTTAACACTACCAACAATACCTTCAAAAAGACCTTGACTTTGTATCCAATTGGTCTAAAACGTGGCAACTCCAAACCTCAACCAGCAAATGCTCAGTCTTACATATTGGGAAAAAGAACCCTAACACTAAGTACAAGCTTGATGGACATTACCTTACAGATGACCCCCACCCTGTTAAAGACCTTGGAGTTTTCATATCAAATGACCTAAGTGCCAAAGCCCACTGCAACTACATAACAAAAAAAAGCTCTAAGAGTTGTAAACCTAATTTTACGCAGCTTCTTTTCCAAAAACTCTACACTACTAACTAGAGCATACAAAACATTTGCTAGACCTATTCTTGAATACAGCTCACCTGTCTGGAACCCATACCACATCTCAGACATTAATACAATTGAACGCATCCAGAAATATTTTACAAGAAGAGTTCTCCGCTCCTCTGAAAACAACAAAATACCTTATACCACCAGACATGAAATCCTGGGATTAGAAAACTTAGAACTCCGCCAACTCCGACAAGACCTGTGTTTAACACACAAAATCATCTGTTGCAATGTCCTTCCTGTTAAAGACTACTTCAGCTTCAATCGCAATAATACAAGAGCAAACAATAGATTCAAACTTAATGTCAACCGCTTCAATCTTGATTGCAGAAAATATGACTTCTGTAACAGAGTTGTTAATGCTTGGAACTCACTACCTGACTCTGTGGTCTCTTCTCAAAATCCCAAAATCTTTAACCAAAAACTGTCTACTATTGACCTCACCACATTCCTAAGAGCACAAGAGCACAAAAGTGCCTACCGTTCCTGTCCTATTGTTCCCTTTCATTCATTATAACTTAGCCCCAGGCTGCCTTGTTTCATATTTTCTGATCCAGTATTAAAGTGGAGTAATCCATTTTCTTCAAATACAAGCCTTGCTATATACACAATATGTGATGGTTCAGTGGCATTCATGGCTGTAACATGGCAAGGGCTAGAAACTGCCAAGTACTACAGGCGTAGTCCTTCTCCTCGTCATCGATGACTTCCCTTCATAGATATTTTGGTTTAGATAGGAGTGAACAAGTAACATACATTTGCTCTCATATGCTTGTCCAGTGCCTCACAAAGCTCTGATCAGATATTGTTATCTTTGTAACATTGCGTGTAAACAAAAAGTGATCTAACTGCTATGTTGTTCACGTAACAAAGCATTGCTTTGTTGCCAGCTTGTTTTTACAGATAATGAGTATAGTAAGAGGGTGAGCAAGTGAGGGAATGAAAGCGTGCACTACACAAACAAGTAAATTCAACAGATGAACAAATGAAAGAATGAGCAAGACAGATTAGTGCAACAGAGTGAACAAAAGCATGAGACAGACAAGCAAGTGAGAAAGAGAAGAAAATAAGAGAGAGCATCAGAAACTATAGAGTAAGTGCAAGAAACAGAAGAGGGAGAAGTAAGTGAGCAAGAGCAATAGTGAGACAAGAGAAAACATGAGGGATCCGTCAGAAAATCAAGTTTGAGAAACTAAAGAGCAAGAAAGACAAACTAATCAGAGCAAGTGAAACGTAGAACCAGACAGAGGAATAAGGGACAAAAACCTTAACAAGCATAACATAACATAACATCAGAGTTGGAAGGGACCTTGGAGGTCTTCTAGTCCAACCCCCTGCCCAGGCAGGAAACCCTACACCATCTCAGTCAGATGGTTATCCAACATTTTCTTAAAAATTTCCAGTGTTGGAGCATTCACAACTTCTGCAGGCAAGTCGTTCCACTTATTAATTGTTCTAACTGTCAGGAAATTTCTCCTTAGTTCTAAGTTGCTTCTTTTTTTGATCAGTTTCCACCCATTGCTTCTTGTTCTACCCTCAGGTGCTTTGGAGAACAGCCCGACTCCCTCTTCTTTGTGGCAGCCCCTGAGATATTGGAACACAGCTATCATGTCTCCCCTAGTCCTTCTTTTTGTTAAACTAGACATACCCAGTTCCTGCAACTGTTCTTCATATGTTTTATCCTCCAGTCCCCTAATCATCTTTATTGCTCTTCTCTGCACTCTTTCTAGTCTCAACATCTTTTTTACATCGTGGCGACCAAAACTGGATGCAATATTCCAAGTGTGGCCTTACCAAGGCATTATAAAGTGGTACTAACACTTCACGTGATCTTGATTCTATCCCTCTGTTTATGCAGCCCAGAACTGTGTTGGCTTTTTTAACAGCTGCTGCACACTGCTGGCTCATATCTAAATGGTTATCCACTAGGACTCCAAGATCCCTCTCACAGGTACTACTATTGAGCAAGGTACCACATATACGGTACTGGTGCATTTTGTTTTTTTGGCCTAAATGTAGAACCTTACTTTTTTCACTGTTGAATTTTATTTTGTTAGATAGCGCCCAATGTTCAGGTGTGTCAAGATCTTTCTGTAACTTGAGCCTATCTTCTGGAGTGTTGGCTATTCCTGCCAGCTTGGTGTCATCTGCAAATTTGATGAGTTCCCCATCTATCCCCTCGTCCAAGTCATTGATGAAGATGTTGAAGAGTACTGGCCCTAAAACAGAGCCTTGGGGTACTCCACTGCATATTTCCCTCCATGTGGATGTAGTTCCGTTGAGGACTACACGTTGAGTGCGGTTGGACAGGATGAGAGAGCAAGCAAGACTGAGAGATTATCCAAGAATATTCTGTAGGAAAAGAATCCCTTTTGCAGAGCATGACAGTGCATGACAAGGACATTGTGGAAGCACTGCCATCATCCACTTTCCTTTAACATGATCTGTCTTAATCTTTCACGGAAGCCCCACTGAGTGGTTTACTCGTACTTACAGTAGGCTGGAATTACTATGGATAATATTCTATAGGACAGGGGTCACCAACCTTTTGGACCTCAGGGACCACTAAATTCATAATTTTAAATCTCAGGGACCACTAATATGATCTGCCTAATGACCGGTTGGGTGGGTGTGGCTAAGTGGTCATGTGACTGGGTGGGCGCCATGGTGGTCAACTCGATGTCACTCATAAGGGGTGCCTTGCCGTACTCTATTCGCCCCTCATCTCCCAGCCCCTCCTTGCCTGCCTGCCCAGGCTCCTTAGTGTCCCAGCAGGAAGCAGTTGTTGGAGCTTAGCATTCACCATGAGAAAGAGTTGACAAAATAGCTGGCTCAGTTCAAACTGCATCTGAATGAGAAGGCTCAGCAGAAGCACCTCGCTGAGGACTAGGAGCATAGGCTTTCCAAGCAGAGGGAAGACTTGCAGGAGTGCAAGGCCAGGTACCAGCACCTGGAGGCTCAGCGGGTTCCAGGCCATGAGGCAGTCCCATTGGAACAAGGCCCTCCGGCTCTTTGCCACCAGCGGCACTTCCCTCCAGCCTTTGCCCAAAGCCCCACACCAGGAGGCCCAGGGGCCGTAGTTTGAAAACCCCTGATTTAGTGCAATATTAAAAATGCAAATAATTTTTCTGTAGACCACCAAAATTTTCTCATGGACCACCAGTGGTCCACGGACCACCAGTTGGTGACCGCTGCTATAGGACATTATGCAGAAGGTTCCCAGAGGAACTCAATGCAATGTCCTCTTACTGTGCAAACCCACAGGTTTTTGGTAACATGTTCATCTAATTCTTTCTTATTATGCTAATAGTATCTTTAAACAGAAAAGCTGCTATCTGCAATAGTATCTTCTGCAATGTATATAAGGTCTAGAGTCCTAAAAATAAGTCAGTAAGTGTAACTACAATGATTCATCCAACTGAAAAAGAATTTACACTACCTTTAGTTTATAAATTATTTATTTATTTATTTTGTCACAACAGTATATATAAGCATAAGCATGAAAGTAACTATATAATATATAAGCATATATATATAAATATAAGCATGCAATAACTATATTAATTGGATATAATGAACGAAAACAATAGGACAGGAACGGTAGGCACGTTTGTGCTCTTATGCACGCCCCTTACTTATCACCGGCTGTGGCAAACCTCCCTCCCAGGCTGAAGGTAATCAACAACTGGCAGATGACCTGAATGAGTTTTACTGCAGGTTTGAAAGGAAACTACAGCCACCTATCTCCACAACACCCATCTCAGACACACCAACAACAGCCAAGCCTCCTACAACTGACCCCATTTCATTGGGTTCACAACTCCTAGTGATCACAGAAAAGGAAGTGCAGGACCTATTTCACAGACAAAAGCCAGGAAAAGCTCCAGGCCCAGACAAGATAACTCCTTCTTGCTTAAAAGTCTGTGCTGACCAATTGGCCCCCATCTTCACCTATATTTTCAATAAATCACTAGAGATGTGCTATGTTCCTTCTTGCTTCAAACGCTCTACCATCATCCCAGTGCCGAAGAAGCCCACCATCAAGGAACTGAATGACTACAGACCAGTTGCTTTAACATCTGTAGTCATGAAAACCTTTGAAAGGCTAGTGCTTTCCTACTTGAAAACCATCACAGATCCGCAGTTAGACCCCTTGCAATTTGCATACCGAGCAAATAGATCAACAGATGATGCTGTTAATATGGCTCTGCACTACATCCTACAACATCGTGAGTCTCCAAAGACCTATGCAAGGGTCCTTTTTGTAGACTTTAGTTCAGCATTCAATACCATCATTACAAACATTCTTCTAACTAAGCTAAACCAGCTACAGGTACCGGAACAGACTTGTAAGTGGATCACAAGCTTCCTAACAAACAGGAAGCAGCAGGTGAAGCTAAGCAAAATCACATCAAATACCTGTACAATTAGCACAGGGTCCCCCCAAGGCTGTGTGCTCTCCCCACTTCTCTTCTCTCTGTATACCAATGACTGCATCTCCAACGATTCATCTGTTAAGCTACTGAAGTTCACAGATGACACAACAGTGATCGGTCTCATTCGAGACAATGATGCATCCGCATACAGATGGGAGGTCGAACGACTAGCCTTGTGGTGCGACCATAACAATCTGGAACTGAACACACTCAAAACCGTAGAAATGGTGGTAGACTTTAGGAGAAACCCTTCCATACTTCCACCTCTCACAATACTAGACAACACAGTATCAACAGTAGAAACCTTTAAATTTCTAGGTTCTATCATATCGCAAGATCTAAAATGGATAGCTACCATCAAAAACATCATCAAAAAAGGACAACAAAGAATGTTCTTTCTGCGCCAACTCAGTAAGCTCAAACTGCCCAAGGAGCTGCTGATCCAGTTCTACAGAGTCTGTCATTTGCACCTCTATAACTGTCTGGTTCGGTTCTGCAACCCAAAAAGAAAGACACAGACTTCAGAGGATAATTAGAACTGCAGAAAAAATAATTGCTCCCAACCTGCCTTCCATTGAGGACCTGTATACTGACGAATCAAGAAGAGGGCCATGAAAATATTTACAGATCCCTCACATCCAGGACATAAACTGTTTCAACTCCTACCCTCACAACGACGCTATAGAGCACTGCACAACAGAACAACTAGATACAAGAACAGTTTTTTCCCGAAGGCCATCACTCTGCTAAACAATTCCCTCAACACTGTCAAACTATTTACTAAATCTGCACTACTATTAATCTTGTCATAGTTCCCATCACCAATCTCTTTCCACTTATGACTGTATGACTGTAACTTTGCTGCTGGCAATCCTTATGATTTATATTGATATATTGACCATCAATTGTAAATGTTGTACCTTGATGAACGTATCTTTTCTTTTATGTACACTGAGAGCATATGCACCACAACAAATTCCTTGTGTGTCCAATCACACTTGGCCAATTAAAAAAAAATTCTATTCTATTCTATTCTATTCTTACGGACCTCTTAGGAATGGGGTTATTATCTTGGGTTATATTTTCAAGACATTAAGGAAAGTAGCAAACATCGCACCGCTGAGATGGATTGACATTGTTATGGTACTACAACATATTATGGAATGATTAGAGGTTGAGGAAATTAGATAACCCTGGCAATTTATCCTAGTGATTTTTACGGGAACAAATCCTTCGCTCACATATACGGGCCATTCCTAATAAAATATACAACCTCTGGGTACCCCTACGGTGACCATCTCCAACTTTATAGCCATTTCTCTTTATTCTGCCCCGCGGTCGTTCCCCCCTTTTTTCCGGCTTCTTTTTCGTCCTCTCGGTCCCTTCTCAAAACACCAGCAAAAACACACAATCCCGCCTTCCTCTTCCTCCCTGGAACAACGCCACTCTTCGCCCTCCAACCGCCTCTCGAACATGTATTTGCCTGGGCGAGGAGAGGAAAGGGCGCCTGCGCGCCTAGTGCCTGCGCGCGCCGCGGAGAGGTCGGTGGCGCGTGCCAGCGCCCGCTCTAGCCTTCGCCTCTCCCGCCGGTGGCAGGCATGCGCCGTAGCCACCCACAACAAATTTGGAGGCGGGTACAGGCGCTGAGGTTCTTACTGCCCTGCCCCGCCTCTCTTCCCGCCCCAGAGGAGAGAAAGACTGACGGAAATCAGGGCTGCTCAGACGTCGGACCGCAGCGGCGGCGACAACAGAGAGAGGAGGAAGCCGAGGAGAGGAAGACGGCAGGGGTGGGCAAAGCAGGATAGGGAAGGACGCCTGATAGCGGACGTATATTGGTTCCTCCTTGCCAACCCGGAACCGTGGCAGAGCCTGACAGATACATACGCTGCAAAGACAGGGTCGGAAGGGAGGGGGTCTATCATCTGCTCCAGCTGCAAGAGGGGAGAAAAGGCAGCAACTACTGATGCTGCTGTGCTAGCGAGGCTGCCCGGTCCACTGAAACAGCTAAAACCCCAGGCGAAAAAGCGGAGGTAAGGAGCTTTGAGATCGGAAACAAATGGGGACAAACTCCGGAGCTAGAAAAGAGAACTGGGAGATATGTCGCTGCCTCTGCTGCCGACGCTGTTTTCCTTCCCTTCCCTTCCCTTCCCTTCCCAACGCTTCCCCCTGCCGACGCTATGCGCCGGGAAGGGAGGAGGACTGAAGGTTGTCAGGCGGAGGAGACGCTGGTTTGCCTGCTGCGAGGCCAGGGAGTGCTGAACTGGGCAGACCCTGCAGGCGGAGCGGCGGGCTGCTTGTGGGTGACAGGTTGCTGAAGCTCAGGGCGGAATGAACATTCCAGCTCCGGCCCAGAAATGCCCGTCTCCTCTTCAGAGGATGCTCACTAGAGACCCGGGAGATGAGAAGGCAAAACTGTTTTGTATTTGTGTGGGGTTGGATGAAACCATGGTGGAGGAAGGCCTTGCCCACTGTAATTTAAATTCATCTTCCTCTGACTGGTCTGGGAGGAGGAGGCTAAGATTGTTGTGAAGCATCCATTTTGCATATGATGGGTCTGGGTGCCCTGAAGGAGGGCAAGCTAGGTAATTTTCAGAGGGATGCTCTGAACTGCCTGTTCTCTAAAGATTCTTCCTTTGGCAGACATTGCTGTGAAGTTGTATTTTTGCCAAATTATTTGGAGAAAGAAAGGGGATAAACCTAGTTGTCTTCCAAAGCATCTGACTTTTGATAATAGTAGTCCCAAATTTGATTTGAAGTATCTACATATGTTTTCCAAGAATGGTTCTTCTATGCTGACAAACAGCATAGAATGAAGAAAGAAAAGAAATCTAAGGTGTAACTTTAAAATATGACAATTACATAGCTTTTACTGAAACAATGTATAATAAACTACTTTATGGTACATAATTATATTGTATGTTTCCATGGTTATGTTTTTATGATAAAAAGTTGAACCAGTGAATTTGGATCTACTTGTGTTTGCCCCCCCCCCCCAATGAATTTCTCTAATAAAATAATGGCTATTGTTTCTCTCTTTGCACTGAAAGAGGCCTGGATATTTAGTGAAATGAAATCTGATTGCATTTGCTGTTTAGGATTAGAAATGTTGCTAAACAGCTGCTGCTTTGTGTTTCAACTGCTGAGGTCCCAGGAGTGGGTTTTGGACAGGGAGTGACATGGTTTGTAAACAATGAAGTCAGGGAGACAAGGGTCAAGTGTAGATTTATGGGTCCATAGATCTCCTTCTGCTAATTTTTGTAAAATAATCATCTGAAAAAATAGTAGAATACCACCAAAATGTGTTTTTAACATCTAACATTTTACCACCAGTAACATTTCATTTGAATTTGCATTCATAGTTTTTAAGAATAAAATTTACTTTAATTTCACCTCTGGTTCATTTGTTTGTTTTGGATAAAGTAATTGTACATTTTTGTTTTCTTATATTCATGGATTTAATGTTCTTTATTTTGATTATTGAAGCATATGTAAACACAAGAAAATATTTTTTATAATATACTACTTTGCGTAATAAATATTGCAGAAAAATAAACATTGCATTTTAGTTAAAGTCTTTTTTTAACTGTATTGTGTTCTTTTATTTCTAATGGTATATATTTGCTTTTTTAAAAAATCAATTGCTTTCAAGAAAAATATTTTAGGAATATCTTGTACTAAACTTCTACTTTTTCCTGCTGTATTTTTTTTAATATTTTAAAATTAGAATAGTACTTAGCACTAGATAGACTTATTTTAAAATCTTGCAAAAAGAGAACATAATAGGACCCATATGTTCCCATTTTTAGCACATCTTGCTTGCTATTTTTGTTCACAAAAGTATATTTGGTTTGTTTGGTTTTCCATATTATATATTCAGGTATGGAGATAAGAGTTCTTTGTCTGTGAAATGGAATATTAGAGATGAGCACAGGAAGATCTACCAGATCCAATAGTGTCTGGAAAGTGTTTATATAATAAAAATATGTTTTATCAGATTTGTGATAGTCTGGAGGAAACAGCAAACTTAGTCTTTAATATCTGTACTAGAGATCTACAGTCAAGGATCTCACTGAATTGGCCCCTTAAAACCAAATTAAAAAATGTAAATATAAGAGAATCAGAAGGTGAAGTTGTGGCCTTCAACCCTTCATAACAATGAAAATTTATCAAAAAATCTGGGGCATTTCCATTGCAAAAAATTGCTAATTGAAGAATAGAGAGGCCAATAGAAACAAAGTAAGAATACATATCATTGTCTCTTCCAGAGAAGGAGAAATGCAAAGGATTTCATTACAGGTGAATCTTGAAAATAGTTGCAACTTACATGCAATAGCATATTCTATTATCAAGGTAAAAACCAATTATGTTAAAATTCTTACAATGCCAAATTATATTAGATGTGGATGACCAGGAATTTGGTTTGTCTTGAGTGAAATCAAAGTGCTTCCACTTCTAAGCATGCAACAAGTACCCAAGACTAGATAAGAATTACCACAATAAAGAATATACTTGGAACTGGACAATTAATGTTTGGTTTCAAGGATAGCCATACAGTATTGGAAAATGACTTCAGGTTTCTCTGTGAATCAAGGCTATGCCCAAGAAATATTGGAATAAAAAAAAAACAAGAGGCATGCCCTGAATTATGAGCAACTGCTTGATTGTTATCTTGACCTTGTAGTGGGTTGCTACCGGTTCGCCCTGGATCGGATGAACCGGTAGCAGCAGTGGGAGGCTCCTGGATGCTTCTGTGCATGCACAGAAACATCATGTGCAGAAGCATCATGCGCAGAAGTGTCACACACAAAAGCGTGCACGCACCCACAAGCAAATAGGTAGTGATAGGTTTTGAAACCCGCCCCTGACTTGACCGTTACATAGAAACACAGCCCTAGTCAGTGCAAAAAAGGCTACTATTATTCTTATGGCTGTCCTGCCACCATATACACTGTTAGAAAGGTGATAACTTTTCAGATTTTCTACTTCATAGCTCTGGATCGGCCAATCTAAGGTTTTTATGTCTGTTTATTAACAGTGTGGCTGCTCTGAATCAGTTACACATGATAAAATGCTATTTTGGGAAGTCCCTATTCGGTTATAATTAGAAGGCATCAATGATCTTCTTAATGCATGGAGATAAGAAATGAACAATCAAAACATTGTGTTCCTAATGTCATTAACTTTTTATCAGCTGGAACTACTACTTCTCAGAAGAAGAAGCTGACAACATTAAAACTTTGAGTCAAAGTTTCTGAGGAATGTAACTAATATACGGAATGTAATTAATGTAATCAAGTATTCAGCATCCAAAATGCAGAAATCTAGCTTATCTGAGGTCTTTAATACCAAAAATGCCCATAGGCTATGCGAGTTGGTGATATTTTATTAATTATTTATTTGAATTTATTTGTTACCCAACTCTAATGAAGTTTATAGTGAACAACTGGATTTTCAAAATAACATAAGGATAGTGATTGATTCTTTCTTTAAATAAATAAAACTGACCCCAGTTAGACCTAAACTCAGTTAAAAACCAGCTAGACTTTATTGATACACATTTATTTAAGATGTTTCTACTTGCAAAATTATAAATAGATTTGAGGAATTCTGTGCAGCAAAAATATATGCTACAGTAATTATTGTACATAAGCCATATGTGCAATTTTTGAGGTGTCTCCTATGTAGAGACTTGACCCTCATGACTGATGGTTTCATATAAGTGGTCCTTGGTATTCTCTGAGCTTGGTTGTTTTCTTGCAGATGTTTCATTACCTAAACTAGGTAACATCAACATGTTGAATAATGAAATGTCTGCAAGAAAACAACCAAGCTTAGAGAACACCAAGGGCTCGTCATTTCAACTGGGAGTTATAAATATTCTCCTTTATCAATTTCATATGAATGCTTGAGTTCCATGCCATATGACTTCAGCAGATCATGCACTTTATTAAATTTCTCCCACATTCTCTTTTTAATAATAATTAAAGCATTTTAATGCAGAAATAATTTCTGTTTTTATGCATGAGAATTATTTGTAACAGGTCTTTTCCCTAGCAAAAGGAACATTTTTGATTCCAAATCACCAACTTTCACCTGGATTCCAAATATTACCAGTCAAGATTCATTTCTATACCTATTTCATTTCCCCTTTTTTAATACAATTTTTTGTAGGAAAAAGAAGCAGTGATAAAACATATGAAATGTACTGTAAAGATGGATACAGTAATGTCATTGGTTGGACAAATTACAAAAATTCTGTAAATGAAACAGGATGTATAAAAAGAGCTTCTTTTAGCAGAGTTAAAATGTCTTTGCATAATTAAGGAATGTGTGTAAAAATGGGAAATTTCAAACAAGTAAGTAAGAAATTGGGTAATATTAATTACTCAATTTCAAGCATAAAATTAAAATATGTTAGTGACATGTATAAATAACTAAAAATTATGTTCTATGGAACTCAGCTGGGATTCCTTCTGACCATACTTGTAAATTTGATTTGGAAGAATACAAACCCTAAAATTTAGGATTGCCTTTGTTTACATGACTAAAAGGTTTTCCAAAAATCAGTTGATTAAAAAAAACACACCATGTAGGTCCTAAGCAAATCGTCTTATAAAGGCACTGTTGTGTGTGTGTTTCCTATGCTGAACAGAAATAAAAAATGAAATTACTTTGAATAGTTTTGTTTTTAGATTAGATTGCATGTGTTGTAACTGTTACAGTTTGGTTTTAAAAAGCTACCTTCTTTTCCTATACCTATACCAGATTGTTACTTGGTACTGAAAAGTTTTGTTCTGATTTAAAGACATTATTTGAAGACTCTGTATACTTAGTAGTTTTTAAAAGTACATTGCATTGGCTATATATTTCATGTAAGGGCCAAATTTGGCTCTTGAAGGAGGGTACAATATTGCGATATGCTTTCTGTGGAAAAATTCCACAGTTGCCATCTGAAAAAGACTTCAGTTTTTTAAGGATCAGATCAGAAGGTTGAGCAGGAATGTAGATTAATACTGGAATACTGGAAGGGATAAAAGCATATTGGGTCGACAAAAGCTCAATCTAGTGACGTACAATTAATGTTTTTAAACAGTATAATAATTTACTATGTTTTGTAAATCTTTGGTTAAACATTGATTACTTTAATTTGAGGGAGTTTGGGGCAAAGTAAAGGTATTTCATTTTCATGCAATTGACAATGGAACATTTGATTGTATTGCATTGAATTGATATTTGTAAAGGAGATCATAAGTAATCTCAAATCAAGTTCTGTAAATGGATTCTATTTTCATGATCAACATTAGGCTGCCATATTGTGGCAATTGAAAAATTTATTCCAGGTACAATTTTATTACTCATAAATGGAAGTGCTGCATGAGCACCTATACAAGAGGGTCCTTGTGTACTGAGGTCACATTCTCATCTTCACTGAGATGATGGAGGAGCACATCAAACTGGTTCGCCAGGTACTAAAGAAACTCCTGGCTGCAAACCTATACGCCAAGCTGTCCAAATGCGAGTTCCATAAGACCCACCTTGACTACCTAGGCTATTGAGTACAGAGCGAGGGGGGTAGAAATGGACTCAAGGAAAGTCAAAGCCATCCTGGAGTGGCAACCCACTCAAACTTGCAAGCAACTGCAGAGCTTTTTGGGGTTGGCAAACGTCTGCTGGCAGTTCATCTGAGGTGAAGCAGCGTTTAGAATGCCATACTGCAGGCTACTTTTGCTGACTGCCTGCTGATTGCAATTTGGCAGTTCAAATCTCACCAAGCTTAAGGTTGATTCAGCATTCCATCCTTCTGAGATTGGTAAAATGAGGACCCAGATTGCTGGGGGCAATATGCTGACTCTGTAAACTGCTTAGAGAGGGCTGTAAAGCACTGTAAAGCGGTATATAAGTCTAAGTACTATTGCTATTGGTATCCCTTCTTTTGCCAAAACAGCCCGGCCCATCGCCAAACTGCTAAAAATGGGGAAAGGGGCCCCCCAGACCATGACCTAGCCAGCTGCTGGAGTGGGCTGTGGAGTGCCAAGGAGCATTTGAGTTACTCAAACGGCTATTCACGGAAGAACTGGTCCTAAAGCAAGTCCTAAAACCCTGAGGAGCCATTCGTCATTCAGCAGATGCCAGCGATGTAGCCGTAGGGGCAGTCCTCCCCCAGAAGAACAAGGAGAGGAACCTCCAACCATGTGCCTACACTTTCAGAAAACTCGCCAACATCAAATGAAGGTGGGCAGTGTGGGAGAAAGAGGCTTTCGTAGTCCGTTGGATACTATTAACCTGGTGGCATTTCATAGAAGGGAGCCAAGTGCTATTTGAAGTATGGACTGATCACAAAAATCTGGAGGCCCTTAGGGCTCCACGGAAGCTCTCTTGCAAACAGGTTCAGTGGGCGCAGTACTTTAACCGATTTGACTTTACACTGAAATAAATCCCAGGAGGGAAAAACTTCCTAGCAGTTGCCCTGTCCCAATGCCTCAGTATACTAGTAAGTGTGAAGAGGTGGTCAACGCAATCATTCCCATCCCCTAAAAGACAGCACAAGTCACCACGAGGCAACAGCCTCAGAGGTGATTGAGTGAACCGGGGGAAGAACTAACTCAAAAGCTCAGAGCTGAGCTGCAAACCAACCCCTGGTTCAGGGACAACCAACAGCTCCTGACCTCCTGAGACAGTTTGGCATGGAAACGTCCAAAATTGTACATCCCCAGCACCCTCTGGGTTCAAGTCCTGAAAAAAAGCCATGACTTCAAGTAAGCCAGCCACTTTGGATTCCTGAAGACGTGGCATCTGCTGCAAAGGCAATTTTGATGGCCAGCAATGAAAAAGAACATTGAAAGCTATGTAAAAAAACTGCATGACATGCGCAGCGATGAAAAAAAGATCTGGGAAACCCCCAGGATTGTTACAACAAGTGGTCAAACCTTCACAACCCTGGAAGGAGATAGCAATGGACTTTATTGTGGAACTCTCAGAAAGTGAAGGAAATAGCGTAATTTGGACAGTGATTGATCTTTTTTCAAAACAGGCTCATTTCATCACCTGCTCCGGCCTCCCTTCAGTCCATAAACTGGCTAAGCTGTCCCTGAAGCACATTTACTGACTTCATGGAGTCCCAAAGATGATCATATATCAGATCGGAGGGGGGGGTCCAGTTTATGGCCAAATTCTGGAGGGAGTTCATAAAGTCAATGGGGTCCTCCCAGGGGCTTAGCTTAGCTTTCCATCTGTGTACTAATGGAATGGCAGAACATATGAATGCAATGATAGAGCAGTACCTAAGATGCTATGTAAACTACTAACAAACCAATTGGGCTGATCTGCTACCTTTCGCTGTGGTGGTATACAACAACACCATACATAGTAGCACAGGCTTCACGCCTTTTCAGGTGCCATAGGGGTAGACTTTATCCCAATGCCTCAGTTCCCACAGGAGCCCTCTTCCTCAGTAAGCCTGACTGAATGGGTAGACTCCCTGCAGGAGGCTTAGGGGAATGTGAAGCAGGCACTTCCCAAAGCCACCGAGATGCAGAAAGAGCAGGCAGACAAAAGGTGAGTCCCCCAGAAGCCATTTCACATAGAAAAAGTTTACCTCTCTACCAAATACCCGAGACTAAAGCTGCCAAGTAGAAAACGGGGTCCTAAGTTTATAAGATCTTTTCCCATCGTAAAAATCATTAATCTAGTCATGGTAGAGCTGAAACTCCCACGCCTGTTGGGGAAAATACACTCAGTTTTCCATAGTAGTCTATTGAAGCTGGTAATAGACTTAGAGCTAAGGCTAGTAGCTTGGCAAGTCCCAGGCCCCATCGCAGTGCAGGGAGAGACTCATTATGAAGTAAAAAGAATCCTAGACTCTAGATTGTACAATGGGAGATTACAGTATTTAGTGTAGTGGAAATGCTACCCTCTTTCAGAAGCTACCTGGGTGAAGAGTCAGAACGTGAGAGCACACAGGCTGGTCAGAAAATTCAATGAGAAAACTGCCCAGTTTACAGACAAGCAAATGTGGCTGGTATTTGAAAAAAGACCATACAATCCCTAGTTGATTTTTTTAAAAAAAATTGATGAAATGATAATGATTGCAAAAATATTCAGATGTAGAAAAATCAGCTCCACAAAAGGATTTGATCCAAAGTAAAAAAATTTATCGCGATTCAAAGATATATAGATGGTGCAGACTTAGTACTAACTGAGTGGATTGTACATGCATCCTGAAGTGCAAGCTTGCATTATTTTACAATGCCAGAAAAGTGACTGAGTAGAGAAGTAATAAATTAGTTTTCCCTAAGAGGACTGGAGGAGTTTGGGTAATGGATTTATATATTGTGTCAAATATTGTGTCGTGTATTAAACCTATCATATTGGAAGACAACTTCATTTGGATTCTTTTGGGAAAATATATCCACTTTGAAGAACAGTCTTATTACATTTAATTGGACAGCAATTGACATAAGAAATGGTATTAAGAAACATATATGGATATTTAATCAAGGACAGATCAGTGTTAACTGTTGGGAAGATCTGGGATAGATAAGAAGCTTGTGGTAAGGTTTCTATGAGTTAATTGCAATAATAGTTTGATAACAGAAAGTTTTGAAAATTTAATCTTGCTTTTTTTTAATTATCATTCTACCTGTTAATTATTTTATCATTAATATAGTAGAGATATGACACGGTAATATCTGTAAATAGAATTAATAGTTTAAAAATGTTGGGAGCCTGTTTTTCAAGGGATAGAAAATTCATATCATTGTAATATATTTATCAGTATTCAACTAGGGAAGATAATGTGTGTATATGTGTTAGTGGTTTTTTTAATCATATCATTCTTGTCCATTGAAGATGCAATTTGAAGATGCAATCCCAATTTGCTGTGAAATAAGTTGAAACTAACAAAAAATAAATGGCATCTGCCATTTGTTATTATATAGTCTATACCAGAGTTCCCCAACTTTTTCAGTTTTGTGGCCTGGTGGAGGGAACCATTCACACAGCCTGGAAGTGAGCCTCCCCACTCACGCAAGCAGCAGGCCTGGAGTTATCCCTCTCCTCCCACCCCACCAGGCTGCAAAGCCAAAAAAGGTTGGGGAACTCTGATCTATACTGTACAACAGACATTTTGATTTTAATGTAAGATGTAACAAATTCTTCAATGTCTGGCCCAAAGTCACCTAGTGCGTTTTCATGGCATAGATTTGAACTTGGGTATAATAAACTATTTTTATTATACTGCCTCGCAATTTTGTCATCATCATCATCATCATCATTTAATTTTTATACCGCCCTTCTCCCGAAGGACTCAGGGCGGTTCACAGCCAAGTAAAAACAACAATGAGTAAATACAATACAGATAAAATCAATAATTAAAAAACTTATTCAATATGGCCCCAATTTAAAATACATTTAAAAATGATAAAACTCAATTAAAATTTAAAACCCAATAATAAAAATTCTAAAAATTCTATGCCAGTCCTGCGCGGAAAAATAGATACATCTTCAGCTTGCGGCAGAAGGTCCGAAGGTCAGGAAGTTGACGAAGCCCTGGGGGAAGTTCGTTCCAGAGAGTGGGAGCCCCCACAGAGAAGGTCCTTCCCCTGGGGGCCGCTAGCCGACATTGCTTGGCTGACGGCACCCTGAGGAGTCCCCCTCTGTGAGAGCACACGGGTCGGTGGGAGGCAAAGCTTAGAAGTAGGCAGGTATTTAATTAAATGTCATACTAAAACGCCAGATGAAAACAGATTGTGGGCATTCATTTGGAGTTTAAGTATGTTTAAATAGGCCATCAGCAATTACTGAAACAAATTTACAATTTACGGTTGTACCATATGGTTAGAATTCTACGTATAGATGCAGATTTTGGAAATATTGAACATCTTCAGTATTGGAAAATTAATGTATATTTTCACATAACGTCAGCTGCTGGAATTATTGACTAAAGTATAGGATATTGAGAAACTTTTGATTTATCATAGAATAAAATAATTATTTTGTGTCCCAACATTTTCACTGACATTGTTTGTATCACATCCAGTTCAATTGCTTATATAATATACTGCATGAATTTTTGATATGGGAAGTACTTTATATGAGAATGATTCTCAATTTTTTTACTTGTTTCAATGTGGCATACATTCAGTAGGTATCTTGTTGCTGGCAATAGGTTGCTGTACAGGTCAAATTAAGCTACATATCTTGACATTTTGCAGGATATGCAGTAATAACCTGCTATACACAGTGGTGGGATTCAAATAATTTAACAACCGGTTCTCTGCCCTAATGATTTCTTCCAACAACCAGTTTGCCAAACTGTTCAGAAAGTTAACAACCGATTCTCCCAAAGTAATGCGAACTGGTTGAATCCTACAACTGGCTATACACTGTATACACAAAGCCTCAATGCCTGCTGTACGCTAATAATAAACCTGTTACAGCAAGGCTTTCCAAAATAATTATCTTGTATAAAAGTACAATATTAGTAAAGAAGAAAAAGAATAGATGAACAGGATTCATTTCATGTAATTTCATTTCATTTCATGCCTTTTAAAAAGTTCTGAAGTAATTGTATAGTTTGCCGATAGAAAATCACTGCTATTTCTTTTCTCCTGCTAAGAAAAGAGGGATAGAACATCTTGATAGAATGTATGGCAGCCTACACTTGATGGCAATAGTAGATTCTGACATGCTGCTATTAGTATGGACACAAATCTGGCTTTTCTCACCTCCCTTGGGCAAAAAAGCTCACTAGTTTTGTTTTCTTTTTTCATAGACATTCTAACAGAATTCACTGGTGTTTTAGTCCAATACCATAACACTTTACTTGATTATGGGCATATATTTATTCTCAGGGCTGCATTAAACATCATTAACTCTTGCAGTACTTGTACCCTGAGAGCTAATAATATGTACTATTAATTATTAATAGGGTGAGTTCCATAAAAGCCAATAATTACATCAGTGATGAAAAAGGAAGGTTTCTCCTATTATAGAAGCAAAACCATTAATATGTATTGTAGTTTACTTTCATTTTCTTCTTTTATTTCAGATTGGTTTGAGAAATTATGTTACTGCATAATCTGTTTTGTCTTTTTCAAGTAAGACTAAATTAAAGTCAAATTATCACCACCACCACCATCATAACCACCACTGTTTTAGTTGAAGATTATAAATGGGGAAAATATACAAATTTAAATGTATAATTGCACCCAGATTCTGAAGCAAACACAAAATGTTTGTTAAGAATAGTATTCATAGTTATAAATTAATAATTAATAATAAATTATGTATAATATGCTTTAATTCAAAGTTCTGTTGTTAGTTGCAAAGTCGTGTCTGACCCATTGTGACCCCATGGACAACGTTCCTCCAGGCCTTCCTATTATCTACCATTTTCTGGAGTCCATTCAAGCTCACGCCTACTGCTTCAGTGACTCCATCCATCCATCTCATTCTCTTTCATCCCATTCTTCTTTTGCCCTCAATCTTTCCCAGCATTAGGCACTTCTCGAGTGAGTCCTTCTTTCTCATTAGGTGGCCAAAGTATTTCAGTTTCATCTTCAGGATCTGGCCTTTTAAAGAGCAGTCAGGGTTGATCTCCTCAAGGACTGATTTGTTTGTTCGCCTTGCAGTCCAAGGGATTCCCAGGAGTCTTCTCTAGCACCAGAGTTCAAAGGCCTCAATTCTTTGGCACTCAGCCTTTTTTATGGTCCAAATTTCACAGCCATACATTACAACTGGGAAAACCATAGACTTGACTATATGCACTTTTGTTGGCAGGGTAATGTCTCTGCTTTTTAGTACACTGTCTAGATTTGCCATAGCTTTCCTCCCCAGGAGCAAGCGACTTTTAATTTCTTGGCTGCAGTCCCCATCTGCGGTGATCTTGGAGCCCAGGAAAATAAAATCTGTCACTACTTCCATTTCTTCCCCATCTATCTGCCAGGGATTGAGAGGGCTGGATGCCATGATCTTAGTTTTCTTAATGTTGAGTTTCAAGTCAACTTTTGCACTCTCCTCCTTCACCCGCATCAAGAGGCTTTTTAGTTCCTCTTCGCTTTCTGCCATTAGAGTGGTATCATCTGCATATCTGAGGTTGTTGATATTTCTCCCGGAAATCTTAATTCCAAATTTTGATTCATCTAGCCCTGCCTTTCTCATGATGTGCTCTGCATACAAGTTAAATAGGCAGGGCGATGGTATACAGCCTTGCCAGACTCCTTTCCCAATTTTGAAGCAATCAGTGGTTCCGTGTCCAGTTCTCACTGTTGCTTCTTGACCCGCATACAGGTTTCTCAAGAGACAAATAAGATGGTCTGGTACTCCCATCTCTTTAAGAACTTGCCACAATTTGTTGTGATCCACACAATCAAAGGCTTTACCATTAGCATAGTCAATGAAGCAGAAGTAGATGCTTTTCTGGAACTCCCTAGCTTTCTCCATGATCCAGCGTATGTTGGCAATTTGATCTCTAGTACCTCTGCCTCTACGAAATCCTGCCTGTACTTCTGGTAGTTCTCAATCCACATACTGGTGGAGCCTAGCTTGTAGGATTTTAAGCATAACCTTACTAGCATGTGAAATGAGTGCAATGGTGCAATAGTTTGAACATTCTTTGGCATTGCCTTTCTTTGGAATTGGAATGTAAACTGACCTTTTCCAATTCTGTGGCCACTGTTGAGTTTTCCAAATTTGCTGACAAATTGAATGTAGTATTTTTACAGCATCATCTTTTAAGATTTTGAATAGCTCAGATGGAATACTGTCTCCTCCACTAGCTTTGTTGTTGCTCAGATTTCCTAAGGCCCATTTGACTTCACATTCTAGGATGTCTGGTTCAAGGTCGGTGACCACCCCATCGTGGTTATCAGGGATGTTAAGCTCATTCTTCTATAGTTCTTCTGTATAATTTTGCCACTTCTTCTTAATCTCTTCTGCCTCTGTTAGGTCCCTGCCATTTTGGTCCTTTATTATGCCGATCTTTGCATAAAACGTTCCCTTCATATCTCCAATTTTTTTGAAGAGATCTCTGGTCCTCCCTATTCTATTGCTTTCCTCTATTTCTTTGCACTGTTCATTTAAGAATGTATTCTTATCTCTTATAGCTATTCTCTGGAATTCTGCATTCAACTGGGTGTATCTTTCTCTTTCTCCCTTGCCTTTGCTTCCCTTCTTTCCTCAGCTATTTGGAAAGCTTCCTCAGACAGCCATTTTGCTTTCTTGCATTTCTTTTTCTTTGGATGGTTTTAGTTGCTACTTCTTGTACAATGTTGCGAACCTCAGTCCATAGTTCTTCAGGCACTCTGTCTATCAGATCTAATTCCTTAAATCTGTCACCTCTACTGTATATTCATCAGGGATATGATTTAGTTCATACCTGAGTAGCCTGGGGCTTTTCCCTACTTTCTTCAATTTAAGCCTAAATTTTGCAAGGAGAAGCTCTTTTATTTGATAATAATCTACTTTTTAAAATATTGCTTTATTCTAGGGTTCCCTGAAAACAGTGGAAAAATATTTGATTTGGCCTACTTTTTCTTCTTAGCAGGTCATAATTATTGATGGAGAAACTTGAAGGAACAAACTTCATAGTAGAAAAGAAAAATGACTTTTTTTTGGCAGTTTGGTTTGCAGTTTTATTTTCTGCTAATATCTTAAGGAACATTGTTTCTTGAAATTATCATTTCGATGCATTGCTGCAACCTTAAAATTTAGCACTGTATTTTCTTCTGTTCAATTTATTTATAACTTGTGTTTTTTTAATTGTAAACCACTCCCTAAGGAAAGGGGGCAGTAGAATATGCTCTGTTTTTTCTATTGTATCATTTTTCTGTGCTTAATGTATAGTGCACTTACCTTCGCTACCGGTTCGGAACTGTGAGTGCGCTCGCTTTGCTTACTCACAGTGCTTCTGTGCATGAGCTGAATCTTCTATGCATGCGCAGAGCATCCATGATTACATCCGGGTGGGTGGGCGGAACCTCCTGCCTACCGCCACTGTCGGTTCATTGAATCATTGACTGTGTTATTAGATAACATTTATTTTTATATGGTATGTAGTAATTGCTCAACATAAATTATAAGCATTTGTTTTAAAAAATCATGAATTAATCAGGTTTGTTTTTTCAGTGTTCAGAAAGACAAAAATGTGTTTTTCAGGATAATACAGTATATGATTTTATGCACTGTTCCATAATTATTTTCTCAAAAATGACAAATTGTTTTTCCCAAATATGAGTTATATTTATGCATCAGCTTCATCTATAAAAAATTAGTCTTAAATTAAGCAGTTTCTCTTTTTTTCTTAATTCCTTCATAATGATGTACATCAACTATTGGTATTTTCATTCGATATCCTCTCCAAAATGACAGTATAAAATAACAGTATTAAGCTACAAACTATATATCTTATTAAACTGGAACAACTGCAGAGCATAACCAGCAGTTAGATCTCAAGACCTATCTTTTTTTTCCCATGAAATCCATGAAATATTATTGGAATATTTCAGTTACCAGTCAGGTCCAGTTTGCTAAGCTGTGTTCATGCAGTTCTTCAGAGATGTCCCATCAACTTATTAGAAATTTAAGTTTTTGTTAACATGGTTGCTGTCTTTTGTTATACCTTAAATGTAATCAAGTTATACTTTTATATTACTACATTAATATGATTTTTTTAAAGCTTATAATGTGCTCCAGTTGCAACAATAATGCTTTCAGGATTGTATGAAAATGTGCACATTATATATCTAGGATCACAAAAGAAGACCCTTAAATTGTGGTGGATGCATGTACAGGAATGCAAACAAATCATATTTTTAAAATGAAAGTATACTTATAGGAATAGCAATGAAAATAAATGAGTGATTTGATGTGTCTGTGAGCATATAAAATATTAAGAGCATATCTGTGATTAAAAAAATGTGGCAGGTAAGTATGATATTCCTTAGGTTTCCTGTGAAAGTATATTCATCATGGAAAAATCCTATGATAGACATACAGAAAGTATAGCATTGTTCCCACATTTATTTTCACATAATCATGAACAGTTCTGGCATGATTGTTTGTTTAATGTTTAACAATAATGTGGACATAACCCATTCATGTTTTTTTACGTTATATTTATGTTCTGCTTTTCTTCTGACAATCATTGGCATTTTCACTATAATAATTGTAATATACCAGATGGAGCATTTCTTTAAAATTATATCCAAAGCACTGCATAACTAGAATAGAATAGAACAGAACAGAACAGAACAGAACAGAACAGAATAGAATAGAATAGAATAGAATAGAATAGAATAGAATAGAATTTTTATTGGCCAAGTGTGATTGGACACACAAGGAATTTGTCTTGGTGCATATGCTCTCAGTGTACATAAAAGAAAAGATACGTTCATCAAGGTACAACATTTACAACAAAACTATATTTTACAGTAACTTTTATAAGCTAAAGATATCTATTACATAAAGGAAAATAGTTTATCATTGACATGATGGGTACCCTCTTTCACCTATACTTTTTTCAACAATTTTTATGAAATGTAATTCTGTAGTAAAATAGAAAATTAAATAAGCTATTCTCTCAACAAATCCAGTACAATGGATATGATCAGATATCCAAATGTCTTTTTAAAAGCTTCCTGTAACCCCCAACCTAGATATTTCCTCAATCTCTCCACAGGTTTGGAGCAGAGCTGTTATTCAGATGTTCGGGCAAACCATTAGCGGAAATTTGGCGTGGTTCACCAAACTAGTAGCGACTAGTTCTGTCCCCCTCGCCTCAGTCCAAGCAATGATTTAATTAGCTGGCACTATCAGCTCTGGCAGCAAACTACCGAGCGTCTGCCAAGTGTCTCTGTTATCTCCCTTGATGCCGATGAGTCAACAAACAGTACTTCAGCTCAGGGGTGAAATCTAAAAATTTTCCCTACCGGTTCTGTGGGCATGGCTTAATTGGTGGGCATGGCTTGGTGGTCAGATGGCTTGGTGGGCGTGACCAATAACAATAAATAAAAATAATAAAGTATAAAAAAACAATAAGAGGTACCAAAAACCAACTTTCACACTTTACACACACACAACACAACACAATTGACTCACGCACAATGTAAAAGCAGCTGCATTTCACACTTCACATAGCCACAAAAAGCTCAAAAACCAACTTTCACACTTTACACACACACAACACAACACAACACAACTGACTCACACACAGTGTAAAAGCAGCTGCACTTCACATTTCACATAGCCACAAAAAGCTCAAAAACCAACTTTCACACTTTACACACACACAACACACACACACACACACAATATGCCACATACAGCTTTCTGAGATTTTGTGTGTTTGTGTAGTTAGAGTGAAACACTACAGAAATACACCAAATCTCAGAAAGCTGCACAAATATTTTATTTTATTTATTTTATTTTATTTTATTGTGGACTTCAAATCCCAGAGTTCTTCAGCCAGCAAAGCCAGCCAGTTGATCACTGAGGAAATAGATTAGCTGAGCGATTGATTCTGTCTGGCTGAAACTGAAACTGCTTTCAGGCTGAAAAAAGAGCCATGCGTTCATCAGTAATCAGGTATGTGCCTTAGAATCTCTACTCTTACTTGTAGAAAACATGTTTTCTACAAGTAAGAGTACAAGTAAGTTCTGCTGATGAGGAACTCAGGTGAGATCGCCAGAGGAGACTTAAAAATTTTTTTTTAAAGTTTAAAGTCTCTGCAGATCTCAGCTGAGGGGCGGGATCCTCAAAGGCTTTTTTTTTTTTTACTTTTAAAGACCTGTTTCGGCTGAAGCAAAACCGGCTTTTAAAAGTAAAAAAAACAAAAACCTCTGCAGATGGTGTGGCTCAGCAGAGGCAGGGGGCGGGGCCAGGGATTTTTGCTACCGGTCCTCCAAACCAGCAGCCGCCATCGCTACCGGATCGCACGAGCCGGTCCAATCCGGGAGCATTTCACCCCTGCTTCAGCTCTAATCAAGCAGTTGATTTGCCTGCTACGAAGAGGCATAGCAGCCCTAGCTGCTTTTATATCCTGTGGGGTGTGGCTCCATGACTCAGCACTTCCTAGCCCTGCCCCACCCCTGCTTCTGTTGTTCCCACCTCTCCTGCCTACTAAACCTGGGGTCCAGCCAGGCCTGATTGCCATCAGCTGGGTCTGGAGCAGTGGCTTGGGGGGCGGGGAAGAGTCAGGGGATGGAGGCCTCATTATCTCCTCCACCTGGCCTGCCTCTGGTCCCTGGAGCTGAGCCAGGGAAGCCAGTGCTCCCGAGGTAAGTCCCGATAGCCCTTCCCCCTCACTTTCCAAGTCACTTTCTGGCAGGGGCCCCGGCTCGGGGGGCACAGACACAACACGACCTCTGGCTGGCCACGCCCCTGAACCGGTCACCCGACCGCCCAATGCTTGTTCGCCCTGCCTACCCTCTCAATACTCATCCCACCTGCCTGCCCGCCCCATCCATCCACTATTTGCAGAATCTAGCCACGTACTTCTGCTCATCACTGCTGACAAAGGTAAGGCCAAAGGGCACGGACTGGCATGTGGGTGGGAGAGGGAGAGCTAGTGGAGGGGTGATACCAGCGGTGGGTGGATCGATGCACGTGGGGAGGAAGGGGAGCACATGGGAGATCAGGGCACCAGAACTCTTTCCATGTGTCAAGCCGCCTGGCCTGCGAGGGAAGCACATGGCAGATCGTGACACTGGAGGCCTTTCCATGTGTTTCCCCCAGCCAGCCTGGCCTGCAAGAGAAGCACGAGGGAGATCCTAACTGCAGTTTACTTGTGAGCAACATTGGCCAGGAGAGGCAGGGAGAAAGGCCAATGGTGCTCAGGCCCCTAAGGGCGGTCGAGCCTCCCGGCTCACAACATCTTCATGTGAGGGAATCGCAGGCAGCCACTTGCTGCATCAGGAGGTCCGTGCTCTTCCCGCTGCTGCTCGGCCTCTCGATGCACGGAGGCAGGAGGTGGCAATTTCTTTCGCTACCTGGGAGCTGCAGGCAGTGAGCAGCAAAGCAAGTAAGCCAGCGATCTTCCGGCTGCCTCTAATCTACAGTTTACTTATGAGCACATTTAGTCATCAGCATGGTGCTCAGAAGTAAACTGCAGATTAGAGGCAGCCGGCAGATCGCTGGTTTACTCGCTCTGCTGCTTGCTGCCCGCAGCTCACAGGCAGCGAAAGAAACCACCGCCTCCTGCCTCCGTGCATTGAGGAGGCCGAGCAGCAGTGGGAAGAGCATGGACCTCCTGATGCAGGATGTGGCTGCTAGCGATGCCCTCAGGTGAAGATATGAGCAGGGAAGCTCAACCCCCCCCTTAGGAGCCATGAAGCACTTGCCACCCGTCTGACACTCGCCAAGCCTCCTCCCACTGTGCTTCTCTTCCTCCCCACCAGAAGTGCTCGCAAGCAACAAGACATCTGTTATTTTTGGGGAGACTGCGGGATTGCCCCCATCTGGTCTTCAGTACCTGGTTCATCGGCCTCCAGATTACAGATTCCCACCACCCAGCACCTACCACCCAGCACCAGTTCAGAGGTTCCTTCCTCCTTCCCTCCCCATGGACAGAGAGAGAAAGAGGGAGGGAGGGAAGAGAGAGAGAAGAGAGGGGGAAGGAAAAGAGAGAGAGACGAGACACAGAGAGAGGGGGAAGAGAGAGACAAGACAGAGAGAGAGAGAGAGAAAGAGATGAGAGAGAAAAGAGAGAAAAGAGAGGAGATGACAGAGAGGGAGAGAGATGAAAGGGAGAGGGAAAGAGGGAGAAGAGAGAGAGAGAGAGAAATCTGTTTAAAAGAAAATAGAAAATGGCTCTTTGAGTGTTTAAGGTTGCAGACCGTGAGTTAGATAAACACCATGGTCTTTAAGTGAACCTTGTGGTCATTAAGTGAACACTGTGGTTGTTAAACAAGTCAATTTTCCCCAATGGGCATTTTTAAACAGAAATCAGAAGGAATTGTTTGAAACTGTCAAAAGGCTTAGAAAACCTCAGTCACATGACTGTGTGGGATGTTGTAACTGGTCATAAATGTGTGTGTGTGTGTGTGTGTGTGTGTGTGTGTGTGTGTGTAAAAACTCCAAAAACAGGTCAAATAGCTCTGGGGAGGTCTGTCGTAAATTTAAAGTAGTAAATTTGCTAAGCAACCGGCCATTAAGCGAGGACCACTTGTATTTGGTTTGCCTTAAGGGTTCAGAGCTGTATGGAATCTGCTTTCCTTTAACCCTTTGGGGGATTGCAAAAGGTCCAGATACAGGAATCCTATCGTGACCACCTAGTCATGCCCACCCAGTCACATGACCACCTAGCCACACCATCCAGTCACATTTATTTATTTATTTATTTTATTTATTAATTTGATTTGTATACCACCCTTCTCCAGAGGACTCAGGGCGGTTCACAGCCAGTAAAAAAATATATATAATACAAGTTAAGAACAATATCAAAAACTGATTCAATTTATGGCATAAAAACTAAAACAAGAATAAAACCCTGTTTTAAAGACTGCATTTAAACTAGCCCTGCACGATGGAACAAAAGAGTCTTCAGCTCACGGCGAAAGGTCCGGAGGTCAGGGAGTTGACGAAACCCCGGAGACAGCTCATTCCAGAGGGCAGGAGCCCCCACAGAGAAGGCCCTCCCCCTGGGGGTCGCCAGCCGACATTGTTTGGCCGACGGCACCCTGGGGAGGCCCTACCTGTGGGAGCGCACAGGTCAAGGGTGGCTACTGGTGGCAGTAGGCGATCCCATAAGTAACCCGGTCCTATGCCATGGAGTGCTTTAAAGGTGGTAACCAGCACCTTGAATTGCACCCGAAAGACCACTGGAAGCCAGTGAAGACTGCGCAGGAGAGGTGTCAAATGGAAGCCACAAGGTGCTCCCTCTATCACCCGCGCAGCCGCATTCTGGACCAGTTGGAGCTTCCGGGTGCCCTTCAAGGGGAGCCCCATGTAGAGAGCATTGCAGTAGTCTAGATGGGATGTGCCGAGGGCATGAGTGACTGTGCAGAGGGAAACCCGGCCTAGAAAGGGACGCAACTGGCGTATCAGGCGAACCTGATAAAAGCTCCCCTGGCGAGACTTCCTGTTTGGCACCGTAGGTGATGGCGGTGATCTTTATGATCACCAACCTCTGGATTATGTGGAATCGCTAGGACAGCTTAAATCTGCCATCCAGCGGTTCGAAAAAACCCCTCTTCGGGAGAAGAAGAGGAGGTGAGCTGCAGGGTAGAGGTAGAACTTCCCTAAAGCCCCTGAGAAAAAAGGGGTTTGAAGGGTTAAGTTCCCTCCAGCAACCCGAAGTGCTCCAGATCCGAGGATTTTTCTGCTTTGGCAGAACCAATCACCACGACCAAACGCCGAGATTTATTTTGGACAATAAAGGATTATACCGGACAGAACGAAAGTGGGAGAACTTTATGCAAGTAGCCAAGCCAATTCCCCGTTACTTTGTAACAAGCTTGAAAATAGCAAGAAAATGGAGGCGAATTGTTAACAAGCTAACGAGTGGAAAGCGAAAGTGATACTTTTATTGCTTGCCGTCTGCCGCTGGTAAATTGCATGTTATTTGCTATTTTAACTCCTTGCTGCCTGCTGATAGAATTTAGGGGAGATTTTTAAATATTGCTTTAAAAGACTGTGTTTTTCAGAGGTTAAGAAGATTTAAACTGAATATTAAGTTGGAAATAAATAAATAAATAAATAATTTTATAGAAAATGGCAGCCAAACAATTAAAGTCTACTGTAACAAAGGGTTCTGGATTCTCATCAGCTGGTGCCTCTCCAGCTCATACAGCAGAGACTAGAACATTGAATTTAGAGGCATTACAAGAGAATTTGAAGGACTTTATACAAGAAAAATTTAAAGTAATAACTGATGAGATGTCTGAAATGAAAGAGCAGATATTAGAAATTCAAGTGGGAAATAAAGAAGTTAAAGAAGGATTTGTAATTGCAGTACAAAGTTTGGCAACAAATGTGATTTTTATTAGAAGAGGAAGTTGAAGAAATCAAGCAATTTAACTCAAAATTAAAAAATAAAATGGATGAATTTCAAAGTAAAATGGAAAAAACAGATGATGAAATAGTTTTGATACAATATAGAAATATGGAATTTGCTTTAAGAATCCGAGGCTTGAAAGAAAATAAAGAAGAGAATTTAAGGGAAATTTTTTCTGAAGCATTTGCTGAGATATTAGCAGTCCGTCCACTAGATGTGGCTTATCAAATTGATAAAATATATCGTGTGAACTCTTGGATAGCAAGGCAAAAAAAGTTGCCAAGGGATGTTGTTATTTACTTTACAAATAGAACAGTGAGAAATCAGATTCTGCAAGCCTCATATAAGGGGGAGAAGATACAGGTTGTTGGTCAAGATATTTTAATATTAAAGGAAATTCCACCAAAAATGTTAAGGGCTAGGAAGGAATTTGCCTTCCTGATGAATGAACTTAAAAAACGTCAGATTGAATATAGATGGGATATTCCAACTGGTATAATAGTATATTATGCAGGGAAAGTACATCGTCTCAATACAGTTGGAAAAGCAAGAGAATTTTATGTTGAGGCATTAAAAGTTGGAAGTCTTCCCCCATTGGAAGTTAGAAGAAGGGAGGCTGAAGTGAAGGAAAGAGAAGTGAAGCAGCTACAAGAACAGATTGTGATGGAAGAAGATTTATTACAAGTGTTGGAAATACCTACAACGGGTTCAGATTCAAAGGAACAAAGGCTGGCAAGAGCTGCTGCTAAACGCAAGGAACAAGAGATGAAGGCACAACAACAACTGGCAATTACTACAACGGAAACAGTGGGAGGAGCAAGGCCTAAAGCAAAATGTGATCTGCGGCTGGTGTTCCAAAAGTTTCCTTTGGCCGATAATGGCAATTAAACTATTATCTTGGAATGTTAATGGTTTGAATTCACCACAGAAGAGAAGGAAAGTATTTCATTATTTGAAACAATTTAAAAATGATATTACCTGTTTACAAGAAACACATATTAGATCTTTAGACCAGAAATATTTGATAAACTCAAAACTGGGAGTACATTTTGTTGCCTCCTCTTTGGAAAAGAAAAATGGTTTAGTTATATATATAAAGAAGGATATATCAGCAAAATTAATTGAGGTGGATAAGCAAGGAAGATATATTGCTATTGAACTTTTGTTGGAGGGAAAGAAGACATTATTAATAGGAGTTTATGCTCCGAATCAATAACAAGAACATTTTTACAAGTTTTTACATAAAAGAATAGTATTTTGGGATTATAAATCATATATATTAATGGGTGATTGGAATGGTGTGTTGGATACTCAAAAAGACAAAAAGAGTTTAAGGAAGATTTCAAGCCAGACGAAATTACCAAAGACTTTTTTTGAAATGATGGAGGACTTGGAATTAAGAGATATTTGGAAAGAACATAATACAGAAGAGAGGGATTTTACCTTCTTTTCTGACAGGCATCAATCATTGTCGAGGATTGATTTTATTTTGATTTCTAATGATTTGTACTCCAGAGTGAAGAAGACGAAGATTTGTTCAAGAACTCTATCTGATCATAGTCCGGTTTGGATTGAATTTGATCGGGAAAAGGAGGCTAGGAGATCATGGAGGTTGAATGAGAATTTGTTTAAATATGAACAAAATGTAAATGAAAGAATTTATTATTATGAATATGAAAAAAAGAGACATCTATAGAGATGATTTGGGACGCTAGCAAGGCCTATATGAGAGGAAATCTTATACAAATGAATATTAAATACAAAAATAAATTGCAGAAAAAGAAAAAGGAATTGGAAGAGGAAATTAAAAAGAAAGAACAGTTATTGATAAATAGCCCAGGAAATAGTAAAATAAAAGAATCAATAAATATATTAAGAGGTCAGTTTAACATGTTGATGGCAGATCAAGTAGCAACTAATTTACAATATGTCAAACATAATACGTTTAATAATGCCAATAAGCCAGGAAGATGGCTTGCCTATTTAATAAGGAAAAAACAGAAATCACGAACGATTGATAAAATAGAATATAGGGGTAAGGAAGTTTATCAAAAGAACTTGATTAAAAAAGCGTTTTTAGAGTATTATAGTAAGTTATATACTAGGGATATGATTGATGATACAGAGATAGAAAGATATTTACAACAACAAAATATTTGTGAGCTTACAGAAAATCAAAGAGAAGAACTGAATCAATTAATTACTTCAGAGGAAATTTTGTTAGCAATTAAGCAACTTAAAATCGGTAAAGCACCAGGTACAGATGGTTTAACAGCTGTTTATTATAAAAATTTACAAAATGAGATGGTTGAACCACTTAAAGAGTTATTTAATAAAATTCAAATGGGAGGGGATGTTCCCCCTTCATGGAGGACAGCCTTTATTTCGTTAATACCGAAGGAAGATCGAGATGGTATTAAAGCAGAGAATTATAGGCCTATATCACTTTTAAATACTGATTACAAGATATTTGCCAAGATACTTGCTAATAGATTAATGCCAGTGATGAATCAAATAATTCATAATGATCAGTCAGGATTTATTAAGGGTAGGCAGATGAGATATAATGTGAGGCAAATTGTAAATTTACTTGAATATTTGGAACGAAACAACCAAGTATCAGCGGCACTCTTTTTTTTGGATGCTGAAAAAGCCTTTGACAGATTGGATTGGCAGTTTTTGTTTAAAGTAATAGAAAAAATGCAATTTGGGGATTATTTTATCCATGCAATTAAAGCAATATATCAGAAGCAAACAGCACAAATAATAGTAAATGGTGGGTTAACAGAAACTTTTAAAATTGGGAAAGGGACGAGACAGGGATGTCCCCTGTCCCCATTACTCTTTATTTTAACTTTAGAAATTCTTCTGAATAAAATACGTGGTTCCGATCGAATAAAGGGAATTAGAGTTAAACATCAAGATTATAGATTAAGAGCTTTTGCAGATGACTTGGTTGTTACTGTATCCCAACCAATATACTCAGCTACTGGTTTAAAAGATATAATTGGTCAGTATGGTAAAGTATCTGGATTTAAGGTGAATCAGCAAAAGACAAAGATGATAACTAAAAATATGAATATACAACAAAAAGAAGAGTTAGAAAGAACTACGGGTTTTGAAATCGTTAAAAAGGTTAAATATTTAGGAATATATATTACAGCTTCAAATGTCAAATTATACAAAAATAATTATGAGGTATTGTGGCAGAAGGTATGGAAAGAAATGGAGAATTGGAAGAAGTTACAACTATCCTTGCTGGGAAGAATAGCGGCTATAAAAATGGATGTTTTGCCCAGGTTTCTATTTTTGTTTCAAATGATACCGGTACTTAAGAATGATATCAAATTACAGGAATGGCAAAAGGGGGTTAATAACTTTGTATGGATGGGCAAAAAACCAAGAATCAAATTAAAAATAATGCAGGACACAAGGGAAAGGGGGGGTCTTAAAATACCTAATTTAAAATTGTATTATGAAGCAGTTGTCTTATCATTAATTACTGATTGGATTAATTTAACTGAGGAAAGAGTTTTGAATATAGAAGGTTATTGTTTGTTATATGGCTGGCATGCCTATTTATTATATGATAAGAAAGTAGATAAAATATTTAAAAATAATATAATTAGAAATGCATTATTGAGGGTCTGGAGGAAATATCAATATAAATTAGATGGAAAGATTCCAATATGGGCAATCCCGAGACACATGATAGAAAATATAAATATATATCAAAAGATGGAGGTAGTTACCTATAAAGAACTTCTTTGTATGGAAAGGGGGAATTACAATTAAAATCCAGAGAAAAGATGGGGAAGAAGGAAAAATTATACATGGTTCCAATATGGACAATTACAAGCTAGATGGAAATTAGATCAAAAAATAGGTGTTAAGCAAACTGAGGATAATTTGTTAAAACAAATGAGAGATCAAGGCCAACAGCATATTAAGAGGTTGTATAATGTATTAGTAGAAATAGACTCAGAGACTGAATTGGTTAAGGATTGTATGATTAAGTGGGCACAAAATTTTCAGCAACCAATAATGTTGGAAACTTGGGAAAGAATTTGGGTGAGGAATGTTAAATTTACACAAGCGCAAAATATGAGAGAAAATTTTGATAAGATGTTTTATAGATGGCATTTAGACCCCAAAAAGTTGTCATGTATGTATCCTAATGTACAGGCTAAATGTTGGAGATTGTGAAGATGCCACTTATTACCATATATGGTGGACTTGTAAAAAAGTTAGAGCATTTTGGATTAAAGTATGGTGGATCATGCAGAATATTTTGAAAAAGAAGATTAAGTTTACTCCGCAGTTCTTTCTACTAGGAATAATTATGGATTGTACAGCTATAGAGACTAAATTGATTTTGAACTTAATAACAGCCGCAAGACTTTTGATTGCTCAATATTGGAAGAAAGAAGAATTACCTACAATTGAAGAATGGACACTCAAAGTATCAAATCTGGCAGAAATGGCAAAAATCTCTGCTTACTTGAAAGACTATACACAAGAAAAATATATTTTAGAATGGAAAATGTGGATTGATTATATTCAAAATAAGTATCAGATAAAAAAATATCGAATAGCATATGAGTAAATTTAGGAAATATTTTGTATTAGATATATTTCTGAAGGAGAGGGGAATTGAGAGTGTGATTAAGTGTGGAGTGACTAGAGATTATAATTTAGGAATTATTTTAGATTATGATTGTTAGTTTTGATACCCTGCATTTTGTTCTGGGAAGTCGGGGTGGGGGGTAAGGGGGAGGGGAATTGGGGGGTTGAGGGTAGAGGATGGAGTGATGGTTAATGTACAGGGATTATTGAAGATGTATAAATATAATTAATGTAGGGTCGGGTCTGCCCAGTTACCATTTTAGAACGATGGGGAGGGAGAAAAGAGGAGAGAGTAGGAGGTAGGAAAGAGGAGAAGAGGAAGGAAGAGGGGTAGAAGAGGGAGAAGGAAGGTGGAGGGTGGAGGGAGGAGAGGATGTAGATAAGAGAAGGAGACGAAGGTCTGGAAAGTAGAAAAAGGTAGAAGAGGGAAGAGTGTTAAAAAGGGGGATGGTGACTGGGCAAGCGCGACTAATTGTATATAACTGTACATTGGATGAGCTGTTTGATATGATTGTAAAAATAAAACTTTTTTATGAAAAAAAAAAAAAGCTCCCCTGGCGACAGCCGTCATATGCTCTTCTAAAGACAGCCGTGCATCCAGGAGGATGCCTAGATTGAGAACCCTCTCCGAGGGGGCCAACGACCCATCCCCAACAGTCAGCGATGGGATGCCGGCATCCACAGCCGCTCGGTCTTGGAAGGGTTGAGTTGGAGCCTGTTTCTCCCCATCCAGACCCATACAGCCTCCAGACACCGGGACATCACTTCGACGGCCTCGTCGGATGGTTAGGGGTGGAAATGTACAGCTGGGTGTCATCAGGTGACATCTCACCCCAAAACCACGGATGATCTCATCCAGCGGCTTCATATAGATGTTGAACAGAAGAGGCGAGAGAACCGACCCCTGTGACACAAGAGGCGCCTCAGGGCCGATCTCTGCCTTCCTGCCAACACCGTCTGCGACCGGTCAGAGAGGTAGGAGAACCACCGGTAAATGGTGCCCCCCATTCCAAGCCCCCCGAGCCGCCGCAGCAAGATACCATGGTCGATGGTATCAAAAGCCGCTGAGAGATCTAATAGGACTAGGACAGAGGAGCAGCCTCTGTCCCGAGCCCTCCAGAGATCATCTACCAACGTGACCAAGGCCGTCTCTGTGCTTTAACCAGGCTGGAAGCCGGACTGGAACGGGTCCAGATAGACAGTCATCCAGGTACTGGGGGAACTGCCGTGCCACCACACTCTCAACAACCTTCACCACAAAACGAAGGTTGGAGACAGGATGATAATTTGCTAAAACAGCTGGATCCAGGGTGGGCTTCTTGAGGAGGGGCCTCACCACCGCTTCTTTCAAAGCGGTAGGGAAGACACCCTCCATCAGAGAAGCGTTGACAATTCCCTGAAGCCAGCCTTGTGTAACCTCCCAGGTGGCCAGTACCAGCCAGGAGGGACACGGGTCCAATAAACATGTGGTCGCATTCAGCCTCCCCAGTATCCTGTCCATGTTCTCAGGAGCCACAGTATCGAACTCCTCCCAGATTCATGATTACCAAGCCACGCCCACCCAGTCATGTGACCACCAAGCCAAGCCCGCAGAACCAGTAGTAAAAATTTTTGAATACCATCACAGGTTTGGAGCATATTTAAAAGACTTCAGAGCAAAAGAAGTGGTCCTCTCTAATATCACAATATCATGATGATAATTTTTCAACATGCACAATATCATGATATCAGAGGGTATATTATATACAATTATATGGAATGTAATTATAAAATCAGCACTGATCCAATGTCATTTAGGAACGTGTAGCAGATCAACTTAAATATTACCTCATTAAATGAGCAGCAACATAGAATGTCCAGAAGATTAGGGGAATTAACATCTTGGGCTGCATGGCCCTAGGAGTTTTATGAAATTATATTTTTTTAATTAAGTTTTTTATTTATTTATTTTTTACAAACATATCAAATCAATGTGTAAACAGTGTGGCACCTGCGTGTCAAGCATTCTAATACAAATAAAACTAGTAAAATTAACATAATTATTAGACTCAATTAACTTATATATTTCTAACAATGATACACAATTATAATAAGTTGCAATCTGTCATCATTCAATTATTCCATGTTTTCTTTGTTACTTTTCTTTGATTATATATGTTTATATATAATCAACATATATATGTTTGTATATAATAAACATATATATATGTTTTCTGATGATGATTCACCGATGATGAAGCATGACCACGGACCAGAAGCCAGACTGCAGCTGCATCATTAGCCATTCCAAACCCCTCCAATCCATACATGCAGCAGACTGACACCCACCATGAAGATGTAGCATGACCATGAATGCGAAGCCAAACAACAGCAATGCAGCTCACCAACTCAAATCCCCCTGCAACTCAGACTAGCCTGAACACAATAAAGCCCCCCCAAACAGAACACACCCCCAACCAATCAGAGCACAGCCAACCCCACCATCCAATCAGTTCAAGCCCCCACTAACAGTTAAAAGGAAGAAACAGCTGCGATCACACATTGCTCCTAGAAGCACGAAGCTGAAGCCTGAAGATGACAAATGAGACTTTGTCGAAACGTCACCAAGACACTTCTAATTTTACATGGGAAAAAACCTGAATAACCAAAGACCTACATACAAACACCCGCAAAAACTTCAGAAAACAAATACATACATACATTCATACATACATATATATATTATATAAAGAAGCATACACTAACATTCCCCTTTCTCTTATTTCTATCACTTATTCTAATGTTTAATCATATCACCTTTTATTAAAAAACATTTTCTTTCTATCCTACCTAACTTTTAATCATGTCACCTACTTAAAAAAAAAAAGAAAATAAAGAGAGAAAAGGAAAAGCAAATCAAAACAACAGAGAAGAAAAATCATCTATCCATCATCCCTTGCCCGCTTCAATACTTTAATTGCAATGCTTTTTTTTTTTTAACTTGCCTCCCAAATTCCTCTCCTGGAGCTCTATCTCTGTCAGAATCTGCTTCTTAGCTATTCAGTCTAGGTATTTCTCACACCTCTACCGTCTTCCACTGCTTAGTTCCCAAAATTTCTGCCCAGGCCCCTATCTTCCTTTTAAATGTCTCTTTCAACTCTCTTAATACATTCCCTCCCTGGTTTAATTCATCAATGACTGTTATTTCCATTGTCTCCTCTTTGTCGTCTTCTTCCTTTATTTCTTCTGCTGACTCCTCCCTTTCCTGGGTGTCTTGTTCTTTACTCATCATCCCTCGTATGGTATTTTCCATTTTTTCCATAATCTCCTTAAATCCTTTCTCCATGGTGTCTTTTGTGTTTTGGAAATGTAACACTATCTCCTTCAAAATTCCACCAATTTCTGCCTCATAAAGCATCTTGCTTTATTTTTAAAAAATATATATTTTTGTCCAACAATCCAAGAACTATTTATTCAGTCCTTAAAAATGCACTAGTCTCAGTTCTTTATATCCCATAGATCCGTGATGGCGAACCTATAGCATGCGTGCCACAGGTGGCATGTGTAGTCATATCATGGGCATACGAGCTCAGGTCTGGCGCGCATGTGCGTACCAGGCAGCTGATTTTTGAGCCTTCTGGGCCCACTAGAAGTAGGGAACAGGCTGTTTCCTGCCTCCGGAGGGCCTGGGGGGTGGGAAAGGCCCATTTTTCTCTCTCACCTGGCTCCAGAGCTTTATGAGTCTGGGGAGATGAAAACGGCCTTCCCCAACCCCCTGGAGGCCCTCTGGAAGCCAGAAACTGCCTCTTCGCCAACTTCTGGTTGGACAGGAAGTAATGTTTTTTGCTGTCCTCAGCCTCCAGAGCCTCTCTAGGTTTGATGGGCTCTTCTGGACTGGAAGTTGGCAAATGGGCTGTTTTTGGCCTTCGGAGGGCCTCCGGAGTGGGTGGAGAAGGCTGTTTTCACCCTCCCCAGACTCCTAGAGACACTCTAGAGGCTCGGGACAGCAAAAAAACAAGCCGTTTCTGATGTCCAGAGGGTCTCCGGGGGCGTGGGGAAGCCGTTTTCCCCTCCCCAGACTCCTAGAAAGGCTCTGGAGCCTGGTGAGAGAGAAAAACGGGCATACTGGGCTAATGCGTGCCAGGAGCAGTGGGGAGAGGGATCACATGCACATGTGCAGGGGCAGGGTGCATAGAATTATAGGTATGGGCACACGCAGGCGTGACCCCACCCACCCCCTGCCTCCTGGCATACGATGGCAAAAAAGTTAGCCATCACTGCCATAAATAAACAGTTCCGTTTTGATAATCCCAAAAGTTACTCTTTATATCCCCTTTACAGGTTCAATCTTCTAGCATAACATTCAGGGGTCCCTTTAGTTAAGAAAACTTCCTTATTTTCATATTTGGGTCTCCAGGAGTCATAGGGTAATTAAAAGTAATCCAATAGATATTTTAACAGTCCTGTCAGCGTTCCAGAAAACCCCTTCCTGAAGAAGACTCTCCAAAGCAAACATCTCAGACATTAATACAATTGAGCGTGTCCAGAAATATTTTACAATAAGAGTTCTCCACTCCTCTGATCACAACAAAATACCTTATGCCACCAGACTTGAAATCCTGGGTTTAGAAAATTTAGAACTCCGCCACCTTCGGCATGACCTGAGTATAACTCATAAAATCATCTGCAACAATGTCCTTCCTGTCGAAGACTACTTCAGCTTCAATCGCAAGAATACATGAGCACACAATAGTTTTAAACTTAATGTGAACCGCTCCAATCTTGATTGTAGAAAATATGACTTCAGTAACAGAGTTGTTAATGCCTGGAATTCCTGACTCTGTGATTTCCTCCCAAAATCCCCAAAGCTTTAACCAAAGACTATCTACTATTGACTTCACCCCATTCCTAAGAGGTCTGTAAGGGGCGTCCATAAGAGCGCAAACGTGCCTACCGTTCCTGTCCTAATGTTCCCTTTGATTGTATCCAATTCGTATGGTTATTTCATGCTTATACTTATATATAGTGTTGTGTTTGACTAATAAATAAATAAATTAAATAAATAAATCTTTCAAAGTTCTTTTACTAGCATAGGTAAACTGGCACAACTGGGGAAATTCCGAATCTGGGGATCCGGGTTTTTCCTCAGTAAGACAAACTCGAAAACCACCTCCCCTTGACCCCTCTGCTGATCAAATACGCTCCAATCGCCAACCGGCACAACTGGGGAAATTCCGAATCTGGGGATCCGGGTTTTTCCTCAGTAAGACAAACTCGAAAACCACCTCCCCTTGACCCCTCTGCTGATCAAATACGCTCCAATCGCCAACCGTCCAATCTTGAGACATCACTCCGACCACTCCTTCTCCAGATGTAGGCTCAGCCTGACCTTGAGTGGCAGGAAGAATATTATTATGTCTAATGCCCCCTTCTACCAAATCCCCCCTCCTACTTTCCCACACAGGGGAAAGTGGCAGCGCAGAAGCCTCTGGCTTAGTATGGCTTCCAAAGCTGACAGGCATCCCCCCCGCAGAAGAAAACACACCCTAGAAAACAAAACAGAAAAAATGCAAAAGATGGGGATAATGCCAGGTACACACTATCCTAACCCCCTCTCACCCCTCCAGGAGGACCTTTAGGTTTCTCAGGGAATTTATCATGAAATTGCTTAACTAGAGCATCAGCATTTACATCCCAACTTTTCATCCATGTAGCTTCATGGGTATCCCTTCCAGTGGACCAAATATTGTAAATGACCCCTGTACAGTCTAGAGTCAAGGATCTTCTTAATTTCATAATGGGTCTCCCCCTGGATTACCAAAGGAGGAGGGGAGCAGCTGATAAGGGCCTTAGGTTAGATCCCCTAGCTGGTTTCAATAAGCTACTGTGAAACACTGGGTGCACTTTCCCTAATATTCGAGGGAGGCTAGGTTGGACAGTCACCAGGTTAATAACCTTTACTATAGGGAAAAGACCTATAAATTTGGGACCAAACTTCTTGCTAGGCAACCTCAATCTTAGGTATTTGGTTGACAAATACACTCTATCTCCCAACCAGAAAGATGGTTGAAGAGATCGGCATTTGTCGGCTTGGGCTTTATATTTTTCAGCCGACTCAGCCAAAGCTTTCTTAGTGTCTTCCCAACCTTTTTTTAATGAGTTCATCCATTCCATCAGGGACATGGAAGTGGGAAGTTCTATAGGCAGCTCAGGCATCGGCATAAAATTCATGCCCGTAGTTATCTGAAAAGGAGTCAACCCAGTGCTACTGTGTACTGCATTATTATATGCTACTTCTGCAAACGGTAACAACTCTGCCCAGTTTTCTTGTTGGTAAATTACATAACATCTAATGTACTTTCCACCATCACATTCAGTTTTTCAGCAGCTCCCTTAGTGGCCAGATGGAAGGCAGAGCTAAGTCCTTAGGATGACCCAATGGACCGCAAGAACTCCCTCAAGAACATAGCAGTAAAGTGGACTCCGCGATCCAATATTATTCTCCTTGGAACTCCATGTAGCCTGTAAATATGCCTCACGAACAGTTTTGCCAGCTTTTTGGCCAAAGGTAACCTGCTGCAGGTAGTAAAGTGGGCTTGTTTGGAAAATAAATCAACGACCGTCCAAATCATTCTATTCCTTCCACTGACAGGGAGCTCAAGATGAAATCCATAGCAATCTCCTCCCAGGGCCTCGTGAGTTCGGCCACAGTCTTGAGAAGCCCAGGGGCCTTCCCTGGTCTGGATTTCATGGTGGCTCAGGTGGCACAGCTTTTAACATAGTCTTCTATATCTGCTTTCATCCTTGGCCACCAGAATTGTCTCCTAGCTAAATGGAGGGTTTTCAAAAACCCAAAGTGGCCTCCTAGTCGAGAATCATGACTCCGCTATAGCACTGTGAGTTGTATACTGCTGGGCACATAAATCTTACTGCCCTTCCAAGCCAATCCCTCCTTTAGGGTCAGGTCCATTAGGTTCTCTTTGAACCAGGCATTAGCTGAGAGTGCTGATTTTAGTTCTGCTGTCAGCTTGCCCTCGGGGAGATCAGGACCACGGCGCAGTTGTGTCTGAGTACAAGCTTGGCCTGCTGGTTGGGTTTCAGAGATCATAGCGTGAACTATCTCTTCTCGTCAGCTGTCAAACTGGGGCTTTCTCGATAAGGCATCAGCTAGTAGGTTTTTCCCCCCTGGGATGTATTTCAGGTTGAAGTTTAAATGTTTGAAACACTGAGCCCATCGAACCTGCTTGGGGGAAAGCTTCCGAGGGGTCTTCAGGGCCTCGAAGTTTTTATGGTCCATCCACACTTTGAAAGGTTCCTTCACCCCCTCCAGGAAGTGTCTCCAGGATAGGAGAGCCCACCATACCGTAAAAGCCTCCTTCTCCCATACCGCCCATCTGTGCTCTGTGTCCATTAATTTTTTCGAGACGTAAGCACATGGCATCAGTCCGTTCTGGGCATTTCTTTGCATTAGAACAGCTGCCACTGCCACATCACTGGCATCTGCCTGGACCACAAATGGTTTATCTGGGTTTGGGTACTAGAGAATTGGTTCCATTGTGAATAGGTGTTGTGACCCAGGTTCCTGGACCCGGACTCCTGGACTCGGATGATTCAGAAAGTGAGGGAGAAGACCTGGCAAGGCCTGCTTCTCTTGTGCCCTCTCCCTCCCTGGCACCCACTCAAAGGGAGGAGGAGGGGCCGGCAAGGCCTGATTCTCCCGAGCCTTCTTCTGATTTGGCAACGCCCCAAGAACAGTTTTGGAGTGATGCAAGACTGCGCAGATGTGACCGGCGCGCGCAGCAGAGGAAGCGTTGGGACAAAGCCAAGGAATGATGGTCATGCAGTGACATCTGCAGAGACTATAAATAGGAGGCGGGACTTCCTGGTTTTTTGTCTTGGACAATGAATTTGTCCAAGACAATGAATTTGCGCGGGCAAACTGTATCAATGGAGGGAAGAATATATTCGTGAGTAATTCTGGCCTTATCTATAATTTCCTCGTTATCTCCAGTGACTTGGCAGGCCCGTGGGTAGAAGTGGCCAGGACATTTATCTATGTAAATAAAGTAGAAGAGAAGGCCTTTGACTGACTCTTTGTTGGGAGTATTGGGGGAGGGAAACAGAACAATAGGCATTTTAGTTGCTGAAAGAATTTCTGACAGTCCATCGTCCAAGCTAGGGGTTGGCTAGGTTTTGGCTTGCTGGGAGATGGACCGGTTTTTAGCAATTCTGTTAATGCGAGAGCAACCTCAGTGAAGGAAGGGATGAATTGCCTGTAAAAATTTGCAAATCCCAGGAAGCTCTGAAGTTGTTTAAGGGTTCGTGGGGGTTGCCAGTCTAGCACTGCCTTCACCTTCTCTTGATCCATTTTGATCCCTTGATTCGATACCCGGTAGCCCAGGTAGTCTAAGGACTCTTTATGGAACTCATATTTTGACAGCTTCATATAAAGTTTGGCGGCTAGGAGTTTTTTCAGCACTTGTCTAACTAATTTGATATGGTCTTCCATATTTTCGCTGAATATAAGAATTTTTTTTTTAAATTTACATTTATATCCCGCCCTTCTCTGAAGACTCAGGGCGGCTTACACTATGTCAGGCATTTTACCTACCTTATAAAGGATGGAAGGCTGAGTCAACCTTGGGCCTGGTGGGATTCGAGCCTGCAGTAATTGCAGGCTGCTGTGTTTTAATAACAGGCTATCTTAAAGCCTGAGCCACCACGACTATTGTCCAAATAGATAAGAACCCCCTTATATAGTTGGTCAGGCAGAGTTTCATTGATCAGTTCCATGAAAACTGCTGGGGCCCCTTGGAGTCCAAACGGCATGAAGCGGAATGGGAAACTGCCCAGGGGGCAGTTGAAAGCAGTTTTCCATTCGTTTCCTTCTCGTATGGGGACCCAGTAGTAGGCTTCCCTTAGATCTAACTTGGTGAAAATCTTGCCTCTCGCAATGTGGTTCAGCAAGTCCTTCATTAGTGGTAAGGGGTAGGTGTTTTGTATGCAAATGCAATTGATGTTCCGAAAATCAACGCATAATCTCAAAGTGCCATCTTTTTTCTTTTTAAACAAAATGGGGGCGGCCACTCTGGATTTTGCAGGCTCCATGAACCCTCTGGCTAGGTTGGTGTCGATGTACCTCCTCAACTCCGTCATTTCAGCAGGTGTCATGGAGTACATCCTGGGTTTTGGTAATTTAGCTCCCGGCTCTATCTCTTTTCTTTTTATAGAAAGTTTTTTATTTTTTAAAAAAAACATACAAACATAAAAGCATCTTCCATTCAAATTTCAAATACAATGTGCCGGTGTGTGTATTACATTTTTGTGCATACAATTACGTATCATTAATTTGTTTAATCATCCATTTTATCATCCAATTATAATCAAATATTTTGGTTAATCAATCTCTAATGTTCCTTCTGGAACAATATTTTATCTTATTACCCTATTTTGTCCATCATTTTGAGACAATTATATCATTCAATAATTTTTAACCTATTAAAAACTCCATCTTTCTTTATCATAATTTCCCTTCTAACCATTGGTAAAATAAATCCCATACTTTATAAAATTGCTTGTCTTCCTGTTCTCTAATTTCAAACGTCAATTTACTTATTTCTGCACAGTCCATAATTTTCTTTATAATTTCATCCTGCAATGGCAATTTCTCATTTTTCCAATTCCTTGCAAATACAATTCTAGCTGCTGTTATTACATTCACAATCAGATACCTCAGTTCTCTACTATAGAGTTTCAGGTATAACTCCCAATAAAAAGACTTCTGGTTTAAAATCTATATGTTTCTTTATCATTTTCTCCAACCATGTATGTCTTTAGTCCAATATCTTTTAGTTTCCATGCAAGTCCACCATATTTGATAGTAGGTTCCAGGTATCTGTTGACATTTCCAACATTTTCCGGATTTATTCTTGAACATCCTGGCTATTCTTGCCGGGGGTAGGTGCCACCTGTAAGATATCTTATTCTAAATTTTCTTTATATGCAGTAGACATTGTCATCTTATAATTTTGTGTCCACAATTTCTGCCATATTTCTAAGTCAATACCATGCCCAAGGTTTTTCCCCCAAGCAATCATAGTCTCTTTCACATGTTGTTCTTCTAACTTAATCTCTAATAAATAACTATATAGCTTTCTAATCACCAATCTCTTTCCACTTATGACTGTATGACTATAACTTGTTGCTCGCAATCCTTATGATTTATATTGATATATTGATCATCAATTGTGTTGTAAATGTTGTACCTTGATGAACGTATCTTTTCTTTTATGTACACTGAGAGCATATGCACCAAGACAAATTCCTTGTGTGTCCAATCACACTTGGCCAATAAAATTCTATTCTATTCTAATTAAATTAGCATCAGTACCTGTTAAAATTTTATCTAGGTTGGTCAAGTTATTATAGAAACCTTCTGTTTTAGCATCTTTATCATGTCTAGAATGTATTTGCAAATATGAAAACCAATTCAATTTTATTCCTTGTGTTTCTAGATCCTGAATTGTTTTTAATTCACCCTTTTCATTTAACAGTTCATTATATCTAACAATTTATTCCTTTCTAAATATTAATGAATATGAGAATGCTGCAAACATTGATATCCAAAGTGGAATTTTTAAATAATGGTCTTTCTTGATTCTTTCCTAATTTAATAATAAAGCCTCTCTTATAAAGTGTCTTCTGAAGTACCCTTGTATTTTCGCTTCTCCATACCACAAAAATGTATGCCAACCCAATAATAAATCATGACCTTCCAATGTAAGAATTCTGGTATTTCCTATGTTTTCCATTCTTTTATCCACATTAAACATGCAGCTTGATAGTATAACTCCCAGTTTGGCAGATCAAAACCACCTCTTAACCTTACATCTTGTAACAATTTTAGTTTCATCCTTGCTTTCCTGCCCTTCCAGATGTATTTCAATATTATCTTATTCAATTCTTCAAAATAACCTTTATCCAACTTAATTGGAATAGTCTGAAACAAATATAAAACTCTAGGCAATATGTTCATCTTAATTGTTGAAATTCTTCCAATCAATGATAATTGCAATTTTTCCCATCTTGCCAAATCAGATATAATTTATTGTTTTAATTTATTATAGTTATTCTCTTTAAGTGTACTACATCTTGCTGTCAAATATATTCCGAAGTATTTAACTTTGTTTATAATCTGCATCTCCGAGCATTCTGCCAGTTCAATTTTTTGTTTTGTTAACATTTTTTGTTAAAATCTTCATTTTTTCTTTATTTATTTTCAGTCCTGCCACTTTACCATATTCTCCTATCTTATCTATCAATCTAATTATAGATTCTAATGGGTCCTCCATAATAAAGACTAAGTCATCAGCAAAAGCTTGTAGTTTATATTCTTCTTTTTGAATTTTCATGCCTTTTATTTCTTCATCCTCTCTTATATTTCTATTTAAAACTTCCAGTGTTAAAACAAACAGTAAAGGTGACAGCGGACAGCCTTGTCTTGTGCCTTTTTTAATTTGAATCGAGTCTGTCAATTCCCCATTAATCATTATTTTAGCTGATTGTTTCTGGTATATGGCTTCTATAGCCTTGATAAACTTTCCACCAAAGCCCATCTGTTCCAATTGCAAAAGCATAAAACGCCAATTCACATTGTCAAACGCTTTCTGTGCATCAAGAAAGATCAAAGCCATCTGTTTTTCCGGGTGGGCCTCATAGTATTCTAATGTATTTAAAACTATCCTCATATTGTCTTTAATGTGTCTCTTGGGCAGAAAGCCATTTTGATCAGAATGTATAAAATTATTTAAGTATCTTTTAAGTCTTTCCACCAGTATTAAAGCGAAAATTTTATAGTCTGAGTTTAACAGAGATATAGGTCTATAATTCTTAATTTGCTACAAGTCCGTCTCCTCTTTCGGAATAAGTGTTATATAAGCCTCAGTCCATGTCTCCGGTAACTTCTTCTTTAACATTACTTCATTCATAACTTCTAGTAATGTGAGCCCCAATGACTCCTGGCAATCCATCAGGACCCAGTGCTTTCCCCATTTTTGATTTTTTAAGTGCTTCTGTCAATTCCATCATTGTTATATTCCCTTTCAGCATTGTTTGAGTATCTTTGGGAATCTGTGGTAGATTCGCTTTCTGTAGATATTGTTTTACTTTTTCTTCTTCTATGTTTTCTTGTTCATATAGCTTCCTATAAAATTCTTGAACAATTTTTTTCTTCTCATCATTCCCATATCTGAATTGGCCTTGATCATCCACTAGTTGTAAAATTTTCCGGGATTCTTTCTCTTTTTTCAGTTTATAAGCTAACCACCTACCCGGCTTATTGGCATTTTCAAAATAATTCTGCTTCGTGCCTCTAATTTTTTGTACGAGTTCTTCTTTTTCAATTAAAGTCATTTTATGTTTAAATCCATTTTCATTTTCGTATCTTTTTTATCCAGAAGGTTTTGAAGATCTTCTCTAGTTTTTTGTGGTTAGCTTCTAATGTTTTATAAGTTTGTCTTTTCTTGAATTTCTTTTCCTTATATAAGTTATCATTAAACCTTTTGGTACCCCATCGGTTCTGTACTGTTGTATCCTCTTTTTTATTTTCCTTAAAAAAATAGGCCAAGTCCTTCTCCATTTTCTGTACAAATTCCTTATCTTTTAGTATTGTAGTATTTAAGGTCCATCTAGTTCTTTTTCTTTGGCTTTTCCATTTCATTGTTATAGGGTTATGATCTGACCAAGTGCTGATTTCTATATCAACTCCTTGAATATTGAGAGTCAATTCCATTGTCATCGATATCATATCTATCCTTGACCATGAAAAATGTCTATTCGAGTAGAAAGTATATTGTCTATTTGTTGGATTTCTTTCTCTCCAAACATCTTTTAAGTTTATTTCCTCCACCATCCTGAAAAAGGATTTCAGAAGGGTTTTCCTGCTTTTTTTTCATTGTCTTTTGTGCTCTATAATCAACATTTCCATCAACTACCCCATTAAGATCTCCCAACATGCAGATAGTTTCATAATCCAATACTATAATTTTCATGTGAAGTTTTCTGTAGAAGTCTTCTTGGTTGTTATTTGGAGCATATACTGCTACTATAAGTATTTTCATATTGTTTTCTATTATTTCCACTATCAAAATTCTACCATTTTCGTCAGAGTATATTTTCTTCACCCCAAACGTATCTTTTATATATAAGACTATTCCCCTTTTCTTGCATTGTGGCAGTGAGGTAAATACTTTCCCCAATTTTGAATGTATCAATAAATGTTCATGTTGTCTTTTAATATGTACTTCTTGTAGACAGATTATATCTACCTTTAATTTCTCTAATTTGTGAAATATTTTACTTCTTTTAGTTGTCGAATTAAGTCCATTTATATTTACTGTTATCCATTTTCTCTCTTCCATATTACACTTTGTAGTTAGGATTTATAGCTCTAGTTGATCTTAGTTCACGTTGTGATCTAGCTTCCGTCTTACCACCCACTGCTCCTTGTTCTTTTCCAAGCAACGCCAACAGTTCTGTTTCCTGTAATTCAATCAAAGAGACTTCTCCGCTTGTATCCTTTTCTGTCTTTTAAAGGTGTTCTGCATGGAATTCTCTGGCTTTGTCTAATGAGTCAATTCTTTAATTTTGCTGTTGCCATGTAAACATCAGTCCTTCTAGAGCCAGCCATCTATAATTCACGCCTTTCTGTAGTAAAATTTTGGTCAAGAAAGAATATTCTTTACGCATCTCTCACTCTCCTTGGAACTTGTTTCAGAACAATTTCTTTTCCTTTTTATTTCATTGGCTTGTCTCTCACCACCTGTAATATTTGCACTTTAATAGACTTTTTAGTAAATCTGATATGAACCTCTCTTGGAAGATTGTGTCTTGTTGCATATCTTGTGTAAACTCTAAAAATCTCATCTGTATTGTCCATCATCTTTTCCTTGTCAATTTCCAGGGCCTCAGACAAGATTTCTATCATTTTCTCTGCCAAGTTTTCTCCCTTCTCTTCTTCTATATTTTGAAATCTAAGATAAAATTCCACTCTATCCATCTCCCATCCTAAGGCTCCACTTTTATCCCTTTTGACCTCTTCCAACCTACTATCAATATCTCAAACTTTTTTGTCTCTTTGTTCCTCTCTTTCTTCAATCCCCTGAAGTCTGTCTTCATATTTTTTCATCATGCTCTCAACTTTTTCATCTGTTTTCTCCGTTCTTTGTTCAATTGTTTGTGTTCTTTGCTCAATATTTTCTATTTTTTGTTCAATTTTCTCTGATTTCAATTCAATGTTTCCCACATCTGTCTGCAACTTTTGAATTCCCTGCCAAATAGTTTGAAGTGATTTTTTTTTCTTTCTCCTGAAGCATTGTTTGTACTGAATGCTCATTGTAATATAGAAAATTCCAAGATAGAGCCAAAAAAGGAAAAAAACAAAGGCAGGCCCAAAAAGAAAGAAAGAAGAGGTGAGATAGGATGAAGAAGAGGGAAAAAAAAAAAAGGAAAAATACAAAAATTCCAATAAAGGTTGTTCAGACTCTTGTGTGTCTTAATCCAATAGTCAGCCCCATCACAGAAAGGGGAAGAAAACCCTAAACCACAAGCCAATAATAAAAATAAAATAAAAAATGGAAAAGAAGAAAATTATCAATCAAAATGCTCTCTATCTCTCTTTTCTTCCAAAAAAGAAGGCAAGAGAAAAAAAATAAAAACGTAAAAAAAAACCAACAAAGGGAGGGGAAGGCAAGAGAAAATAACATAAAATAAAATAAAAGCTCTCTTTTAACTGTTCACCAATATTTATCAAACAGCTCTCTTCATGAGTCACTGTATTCTTTAGAAATAAGTCCTTTTTTCCAGGCTCTTACCGCTGATAGTATTCGGTAGAGCACCTGTATAAACAATGTTTCCAATTTCTTTGAAGCTCTCATCCGCTATCTAAATATAACAATGTATCAAGCCCTTCAAGGTTCAAAATAGCAGAGAGATAATAAAAAAAAGAAAAAAATAATTTTTCAAGCCAGTAGATGGCAATGTTGGTTCATTCTTCGTTGTTCCCCTCCCTTAAAAATTTATTACTAGCATAATAAGGCAAGAAAAAAAGTAGAAAAAATAGGAATAAAATATAACAATTGTTCCAAGAAGAGCCTTAAGTGTTATTAATCCTTAGAGGTATAAATTACAGTTCTAACAGACTTCAGTTCAGATTCAATATTTTCTCCAGTATGGGCATTCTCTCCAACACAAAACTTTTTAAAATGGCAGGATACTAAATTCTCCCTTTCAAAGTCTTAATTTCGCCACTCACTTTCTTTTTCCTCTATTTTATCTCCTCTTTAATTCTCAGGATGTTTCAAAAAGAAAAACATTAATAAAAAAGTTTCTCATCGCACAGGCGCATTACTTCCATCTTTCTTTCAGGGAACTGTCCCAACTTCAGCAGCTTCTTGAGCTGGATTCTTCTTCCCCGGAAAAAGGTATTTTCCTGGGTCTACCGGAGGGTTTGCGGTATCCCTGGGGTCCGCAGGAGGTGCCCTAAACTATCACTGTCCCGATTGGACATTGAGGCCCGAAATGGACCGTCTGGATGAAGAGAATTTTGCCGGTTATCCCAGAGCAACCAGGAAACCAGACATGTTGCAGCGACGTCAGCTCCACCCTCCGCTCCTGGCTGTATCTTGATGGCACAGTCTGTGGGCCAATGAGGGGGGAGTGTTTTGTTTCCCCCTCCCACCACTCCCCACAAAAAGTCAGTCAAAGGCCTTTTCCCAATTTATTTACATTTGGCTGAATTCTTTCTGGCACAGAGATGTCTCCCCACACACCTGCCAAAATCTCTGGAGATAACCAGAAAATTATAGATAAAGCACGATTCACTCACAAACAGATTCTTCTATCCATGACACAGTTTGCCCGTGCAAATTCATTGCTTTGTCCAAGACAAAAAGCTAGGAAGTTCCGCCTCCTGCTTTATAGCCCCTGTGAGTGTAACTCCATGACTCATCATTCTTTGACTTTGTCCCGCTTCCTCTGCTGCACGTGCCGGTCACGTCTGCACAGTCTTGCATCAAGCCAAGACTGTTCTTGAGGCGTTGCCAAATCAGAAGAAGGCCCAGGGGAATCAGGCCTTGCCAGCCCCTCCTCCTCCTCCTGGGTGGGTGCCAAGGAGGGAGAGGGCCTAGGGGAAGCAGGACTTGCCAGTTCCTCTTCCTCACTTTCTGAATCATCTTCCTCCAGGAGTCCGAGTCCGGGAACCTGAGTCACAAAACTATCCCTCACCGCAGGGCCCTTTCCCCGGGGCTGACAATCGGGATGCGGTCGGGCTGGGTTCTGCTCATGGAAGGCCTGCACCAAGTCAGGGGCATGAACATCGGAGGCATCTACCCAGGAGAAATCAGTCCCGTATCCCTTCCACGCGATCAATTATTGGAAACAACCCTTCAGCCAGCGGGAGTCTCGTACACTGTGGACTTCGTATTCCTCCGACCCGTCCTCGGCGATGGTGACGGGCGCTGTTGGGCACTGAAGGGGACTTAGTGTGGCCTCAGGGACCAGAAGGGACCGGTGATAGATGGGGTGGATCTGCATGGATCGTGGCAGGGTCAGTTGGTAGGCTACTGGGTTGACAGGGAACGGGCCGATGAATCGGTGGTCCAACTTCTTTACCGGGCGGGCGGATGGGAGGTGTTTGGTGGAGAGCCACACCCGGTCTCCGACCGCCAGCAGGGGCGTCGCCCATCGAGAGCAGTCAGTGGACCGTTTGTAGTCCTCCTTTGCCCAATCCAGCTGCCGACGTACCAACTGTTGGACCGCATGCAATTCAGTCAAGAAAGTCTGCGTTTCGGGAACAGGAGAGTCCGGTGGTACCAGAGGGAAGAGCCGTGGATGGTACCCCATGTTGGCAAAGAACGGGATCATCTGGGTAGAAGTGTGCTGGGAGTTGTTAAAAGCAAACTCCGCCAGGGACAGGTAATCGGCCCAGAGATACCGTTCCAGGATACCGATGACCTTCTCTGTACCCCCGTCAGTCTCCAGATGGTGCAATGACGACAGACACACCTGCACCTCCAACGCGGCCATCAGGCTCTTCCAGAAGCGAGCTGTGAACTGAACTCCACGGTCCGAAACCACCCTGTCCGGCAGACCGTGGAGGTGGAAGATGTGCTGCAGAAAGAGATGGGCCGTTTTGGTGGCTGTGGACAGCCTGCAGCATGGGATGAAGTGTGCCATCTTGGTGAGCATGTCCACCAGCACCATGGTGAACCCAGAGGATGGCGGCAGGTCCATCAGGAAGTCCATGGAGATTGCCCCCCAGGGTCTGTCGGGTGTCGGCAAGGGCTGGAGGAGCCCGGGAGCGGCCCCCATGGTGGCCTTGGCTTGCCGGCATGGTACACAGGATGTCACATATGCATGTACATCATGCCGCACTCGAGGCCACCAAAAGGTCCATGTCACCAGGTGGAGGGTCTTGAAGAACCCAAAATGTCCTGCTGCAGGGTTGTCGTGGCACTGGGTCATGACGAGGGCTCGGAGTGGTCCTGTGGGCACGTATAATCACCCCCGAAACTTGAGTAAGTCCTCCTCCAAGGTCCAAGGAGACGCGGGGCCCACCTCCGCTCTTCTTTGCTGCGACCAGGCATCCTGGCGCTGCGTCTCTCGCACTTGGGCCTGCAAGTCCTGTTGGGCATGGGCCTCTGTGGCTCAGACTGCTAATGCAGTCTGTTATTAACAGCAGCTGCCTGCAATTACTGCAGGTTCTAGTCCCACCAGGCCCAAGGTTGACTCAGCCTTCCATCCTTTATAAGGTAGGTAAAATGAGAACCCAGATTGTTGGGGGCAATAAGTTGACTTTGTATATAAATATACAAATAGAATGAGGACTATTGCTAACATAGTGTAAGTCGCCCAGAGTCTTCGGAGAAGGGCAGGATATAAATGCAAATAAAAAAAAAAGTCTACCAGTTCCCGTGCTGCGGCCAAGGCTTCTGCCGGCAGCACCGTCCATGGAGGAAGGGGGTCCTTTGCGCAGAGGTACTCCGGCTTGCGGGACAGGGTGTCCGCCGTCTGGTTGTGACCGCTGAGAATGTAGGTCACGCGGAAGTTGAACCGGGCAAAAAACAATGACCACCGGATCTGCCGCTAGTTCAACTTCCGAGCTGTGGTGAAAGCCTCTACTTTGCATGGGTCCATGGCTATGCCCTCGGGTGAGATGATATGCCCAAGAAATTCTATGGAAGTCCGGAAGAAGACTCATTTCTCCAGCTTCTCATTGAGTTGTTGCTCCCGCAAGCGTTGCAGAACCAGATCGACGTGCCAAAGGTGGCTTTCCCTGGACCGGGAGTAAATCCGGATGTCTTTCAGGTAGATCACAACAAACCGATTCAACATGTCTCGGAACACGTCGTTCATGAAGTGCTGGAAGACGGCGGGGGCGTTGGTCAACCCGAACGGCATGACAGTGTATTCATAGTGTCCATATCGGGTGCTGAATGCCGTCTTCCATTTGTTTCCCTCTTGCATCCGCACCAGGTTGTAGGCCCCCCAGAGATCGAGCTTGGTGAAGATCGTGGCCTCTCCAGTAGCAATTCCGCACCGTAATGGTGTTTAGCCGGCGGTAATTACAGCAGAGGCGCAAGTCCCCCGTCTTCTTCTTCACGAAGAGGACCGGGGCCGAGAGAGGGGACTTCGAAGGCCGGATGAACCCTCGGGCCAGATTTTTGTCCAGGAAGTCCCTGAGGGCGGCCAACTCGGGATCCGATATGGAATACAGGCATCCCACAGGCAGCGGTGAGTTGGGCAGAAGGTCCACGGGGCAATCGTAGGGCCGATGCAGGGGTAATCAGTCCGCCTCCTTCTCGTTGAACACGTTGGCGAAGTCCGTCAACTCAGGAGGCAAGGAGATGCCAGGGGTGGGGACGTTCTGGCTGGCACAGGTGTGGCGGATGTGGTCGACGCACTGCAGACTCGGGAAAGAGATGGCGTTCCGCGACCAGGCCACCTGAGGATTGTGGGTCTGAAGCCAAGCCAACCCAAGGACCAAGGGAAAATGAAGGTCTGCCGTGAAATAAAACTGGATCGCCTCCTCATGGTCCCCAATAGCCAGGCGCAAAGGCTAGGTGGCAAATTTAATGGGGCCGGACACCAGTTCTCGTCCATCAATTGTCTCTACCTGCATCGGAGGGTCCACTGGAATCACGGGGACCGCAAACTGGGTCACAAAGGCCTGGTCCATAAAGTTTGTGATGGCCCCTGAGTCCACCAGCGCATGCGCCTGGAGCCTGTCCGACTGGTTCCCCAACCATACCCGTGTGTCCAGAATCAGATGCCGAAGGGGCCCAGAGTCTACTTCTGCAACGTCCAGTGGGACTGTTGTGACCCAGGTTCCTGGACCCAGACTCCTGGACTCGGATGATTCAGAAAGTGAGGGAAAAGACCTGGCAAGGCCCCCTTCTCTTGGGTCCTCTCCCTCCCTGGCACCCACCCAAAGGGAGGAGGAGGGGCCGGCAAGGCCTGATTCTCCTGAGCCTTCTTCTGATTTGGCAACGCCCCAAGAACAGTTTTGGAGTGATGCAAGACTGCACAGACGTGACCGGCGCGCGCAGCAGAGGAAGCGTTGGGACAAAGCCAAGGAATGATGGTCATGCAGTGACATCTGCAGAGACTATAAATAGGAGGCGGGACTTCCTGGTTTTTTGTCTTGGACAAAGCAATGAATTTGCGTGGGCAAACTGTATCAATGGAGGGAAGAATATATTCGTGAGTAATTCTGGCCTTATCTATAATTTCCTCGTTATCTCCAGAGACTTGGCAGGCCCGTGGGTAGACGTGGCCAGGACATTTATCTATGTACATAGATTAGAAGAGAAGGCCTTTGACTGACTCTTTGTTGGGAGTATTGGAGAAGGGAAACGGAACAGGGGGCTTAGTACGTGCCCGACCTAGGGTTTCCCCGAGGTCGGGCCTGCTCTGTTTCCCGATTGGTCACGCTGTGATTCGGGGACCGGCGTGCATGCCCCACTTCGCTTTCTGGGACAAGAAGCGGCGAAGTGGCCGGGCTCCCCGCAGTACAGGCACAATCCCCCTTGGCGCCTCCGATTCCACTCCTGGGCCGTCAGGTGAGATCTGGCTGCTCCCAGCTCCCTGGGCTCCTCCGCAGCGGTTACAAAACATGGGGTGACCCGGGGTGCAGGAAGCAGGGGTGCAGACGTCGACGGCGGGTCCCGGGGGCATGACAGGATGTTTGCGGTTGCAGACGGGCGTCGAGGCGGAGACAAAGGGGCACCAAGTTGTCAAGGGTCTGTGGCGCCTGCACCTGGGCCAGCTCGTCTTGCAGCTCCTCTGAGAGTCCCTCCTGGAACATGTCCACCAGCGCTGCATCATTCCAGTCAGAGTCCTGGCACAAAAGACGAAATTTGGCAATGTACTCCTGCAGGGGGCGCTTCCCTTTATGGAGTTTCTTAAGGCGCCTGGTTGCCTTCAGCGTTTGAATGGGGTCCTCGTACATGATGTGCAGATGCTGCCAAAACGCTGGTGGTTCGCCAGCAGGGGGATGTCCTGGAGCAAGAGAGGTGTGGCCCATCGGGCAGCCGAGTTGGAAAGACGGGTTAATCACGAAGGCCACCTTAGCCCGGTTGTCTGGGAAATCCTCTGGCCACATAGCCATGTAGAGCTGGCACTGTCCCAAGAAGGTCAGGAGTAGTTGGCGGTAGTTGTCCCTTGGGTAGTTGTCCCAAGAAGGTCGGGAAAATCTCAGGCTGCTCAGAAAACTTATCTGGCACAGTTATCGGGCACTTGCGATGAGAAGGAGGAGTGGGAGGACGGGGCACTACTTCTTCCGACAGAGAGAACCTGGTTTCAATAAATTATTGAGTATCCGTCCCCACTGCCCCCTCTGAAATCTCTTCTTTCTCTTTGCTGAGTCTTCGCACCACCCACGGGGTTCAGTGGATGCTGGGCCCCAGCATCCCTGATGGCCCTCTCTTGGGGGTGCTGCTGTGTCCTAAAGGAGATTCGGAGTAATGTCAGCATTCCAGAAAAACCCCTCCTGCAGAAGAGACTCCGAAGCAAACATTTTTCAAAGTTCTTTTACTAGCATAGGTAAACTGGCACAACTGGGAAAACTCCGAATCTGGGGATCCAGGTTTTTCCTCAGTAAGACAAACTCGAAAACCACCACCCCTTGACCCCTCTGCCGATCACATGCTCCAATCGCCAACCGTCCCATCTTGAGACATCACTCTGACCACTCCTTCTCCAGATGTAGGCTTGGCCTGACCTTGACCGGCAGGAAGAATGTTATTATGTCTAATGGCTCCTTCTACCAAATTCCCCCTCCTACTTTCCCACACAGGGGAAAGTGGCAGTGTGGAAGCCTCTGGCCTAGTATGGCTTCCAAAATCCTTTATGTAGTTATTCCCAGGCTTGTAATTTTTACTTTTGTCAGCAAGTGGCACTCTCAGGTTAAATTTCAGCATTGCCACTAATCAAGTATTCTTTTAGTCATAGAACAATTATAAAAGCAGAATAAGTTTTGTAAATAAATGATTAGAGCATTTTAAAATGCCTTCCCAGTACCATGTCTTCCCAATTTGAGAATCCAATTTTCTGAATATTTCAAAGTTTATTATTTTTCTCTCCCTCACTTCCAGTCTGGTAATTTCTCAGAAAGCTCAGACGCCGCTTTTACAGATAATTCTAAGCAAATAGTTCTAAATTGTTCCTTGGGGTTGAATTTAAAGCAAAAGGAAATCCTCTTCCCCCAGTTCCAGTTCACTACTTCGCTCCAGCACCAGTCTTAGATGTTCATCGGTTCTCCCAGCTTTGTGGCAGCCATCTTTAGCTGCCTCTTCTTGCTGTGGCTGAGAGGGGGGAAAAAAACCCGGGTCAGAAAAGAGAGCTGCGAGTCTCCTCGACCTCACAGCCTGTCCCTCTTTGCTTCACTGCCCCTACAGGGCGGCTTTGGCTCCTCTTGGAGCCCACAAACAGGGAGAAGTCAGCACAGTGAACACAGAGACCTGTTCATTGTGTCTGAAGGCACAGCGACGTTAACCGGAACAGAGGTTATATGAAATTATTGAGTTATTTTGTTATAAAAAGTTTTTATTGGTCAAAAAAAAATTTATGCAAATACATATCAGGTATGGTAAATTTTCATTTTTCTTATACATGATAAGAATTTTACTCAAAATTTTAAACACATACAACAGCCATATGGCAAGCAGGTGATACGAAGTAGCTAAGTTTCAATCTTACACAATAAGGAAGGGTCAAGAATAATCAGAATATCATACGAAAGAGAATAAGGAAAACCAACACAATCCCAAATATCTTTATCACTTCCTAGTTTTGGATCTCAGAACTCTGGGTTCAGCCTGACCCAACTCCAGGGCCGCAACAGCGGCAGCCGCCTCCGCCCCATGGTCTATAACCTCCCCTTCTTCAATTCCTGGGTCATCTAAATCCAGGAGGGCTTTGTGTTCCTCCACGTAGGCCGCAGCCTCCAATTGTACTAATTTTTTCGTAATGCCCTCCCGGAAAATCATCAATCCCTCTGGCATCAGCCATCTGAAGCCCACTCCCTTCTGGTACAATTTACTTGATAAAAAATAATATTTCTTTCTCATTTCACGTACCTGTCTGGGAATCTGCCTCAGAATGGCTATCTCCCTGCCCCTATAAGTCAGTGCCCCACTCCTATGTTTTCTAAGAATTTCATCTCTCGTCTCTCTTTTCACAAATTTGACATGAACCTCTCTAGGAACTGCATGCGTGCATATTGTGAATTAACTCTATAAACTCGATCCACATCCCAATTCATAAAATCAACACCTCTCCCAAGAAATTCTCCCAACAGTTTAGTCACAACATCTCTCAAGTCTTCTTGGTCCACTTCTTCCCAATTTGAGAATCCAATTTTCTGAATATTTCAAAGTTTATTATTTTTCTCTCCCTCACTTCCAGTCTGGTAATTTCTCAGAAAGCTCAGACGCCGCTTTTACAGATAATTCTAAGCAAATAGTTCTAAATTGTTCCTTGGGGTTGAATTTAAAGCAAAAGGAAATCCTCTTAACCCCAGTTCCAGTTCACTACTTCGCTCCAGCACCAGTCTTAGATGTTCATCGGTTCTCCCAGCTTTGTGGCAGCCATCTTTAGCTGCCTCTTCTTGCTGTGGCTGAGAGGGGGGAAAAAAACCCGGGTCAGAAAAGAGAGCTGCGAGTCTCCTCGACCTCACAGCCTGTCCCTCTTTGCTTCACTGCCCCTACAGGGCGGCTTTGGCTCCTCTTGGAGCCCACAAACAGGGAGAAGTCAGCACAGTGAACACAGAGACCTGTTCATTGTGTCTGAAGGCACAGCGACGTTAACCGGAACAGAGGTTATATGAAATTATTGAGTTATTTTGTTATAAAAAGTTTTTATTGGTCAAAAAAAAATTTATGCAAATACATATCAGGTATGGTAAATTTTCATTTTTCTTATACATGATAAGAATTTTACTCAAAATTTTAAACACATACAACAGCCATATGGCAAGCAGGTGATACGAAGTAGCTAAGTTTCAATCTTACACAATAAGGAAGGGTCAAGAATAATCAGAATATCATAAAAGAGAATAAGGAAAACCAACACAATACCAAATATCTTTGTCACTTCCTAGTTTTGGATCTCAGAACTCTGGGTTCAGCCTGACCCAACTCCAGGGCCGCAACAGCGGCAGCCGCCTCCGCCCATGGTCTATAACCTCCCTTCTTCAATTCCTGGGTCATCTAAATCCAGGAGGGCTTTGTGTTCCTCCACGAGGCCGCAGCCTCCGCAATTGTACTAATTTTTTCGTAATGCCCTCCCGGAAAATCATCAATCCTCTGGCATCAGCCATCTGAAGCCCACTCCTTCTGGTACAATTTGCTTGATAAAAATAATATTTCTTTCTCATTTCACGTACCTGTCTGGGAATCTGCCTCAGAATGGCTATCTCCTGCCCCTATAAGTCAGTGCCCCACTCCTATGTTTTCTAAGAATTTCATCTCGCCTCTTTTCACAAATTTGACATGAACCTCTCTAGGAACTGCATGCGTGCATATTGTGAATTAACTCTATAAACTCGATCCACATCCCAATTCATAAAATCAACACCTCTCCCAAGAAATTCTCCCAACAGTTTAGTCACAACATCTCTCAAGTCTTCTTGGTCCACTTCTTCCAAATTTTGAAACCTAAGGAAATAAGACATTTTATCCATCTGTAGTCCAAGCACAGCATTGCTTGTCGCTCCCTCTTTTCTGCACTGCCCGCTTCTCACCCTCCAGACCTTCCACTTTCTGCTTATTTTCTGCTGAGACTTGTTGAGTATCCTTTAAATCCTTTTGGATAGTCACAATTTCTGCTCTTATTTCATCCAGTTTCTTGTCCATATTAGATAATTTTTCCAGAATTCTCCATTTCTCCAGCAGTTGGTCTCTGACCTTTTGCCATTTAAAAAAAAAAATTTTTAAAATCCTCAGGCAAGCACAGTATCCTTATAATTTCCTCCGGATCCACCAGGGGGCCCTCACCGGAGCAACGTGTCCAGAGGACAGTTAGTCAACCAGGAAGTCAAGGGAAGTGATGTCATCAAGATTCTCATAGTGAAGGCGGAAGCTGGACGCCACCATTGTTCCCCAGAGGGAGGGGGGGCCTCAAACCCTCCCTCCTAAATTTCTCCATCACCTCTTTCTCCAGAGCTCCACAAAACCGGTAATCTTGTTATTTTAAGTTCTCCTCTCTCCAAAGTGATTCGTACTCCTTCCAGTCGCAGGGGAGAAAAAACCCCCCCGCACTCCGGAGTACTCCACTCACATTTGCCGATATCCCCTTCCCTTCTTCATTCCTCAATTCTTCTCCGTTCCCTGTTCACCACCAGGCTGCTGCAATTATAAATCCAAAGCCCCGGTGTCACCGAGCACAGCGGCCCAGGCGACGACCAAAATAATGGCCGCGGCCTGTGGCCTCCGAACCCCGCCGAGCCTAGGACGCGCCAGCATCGGTCCCCCCAGTCCTGTATATCGGCTGGGAGACCCCTGGCGAGCCGTCCGTGCGGCAGGTGTCCTTTTCGGAACACCTGGCCCCTAAGGGCCTCGGCGGCGGCCGGATTCGGACACTGGAGGCAGGAGAAGCCTTCCAGACGTCCGTTGCCACCGGATACCGGAAGTCGTCTCCGAAATTATTGAGTTATTGTGTTCGTTACAGAGTACGGCAATGTCATAGTATATCTGATATGTTTTGCTTATAAAATCCTGTTTTCTCAATCCTCTATTATTTAAATTGGTTGGCTGGAAGGATAAAAAAGCTCGAGTTATACATGGTCATGGTGTCACACAGAGTATGATTAATTAAGCTGCAAGATACATAAAATCCTAATGGTACAGTGACTTTTTGGGCTAAAGCAGTGCTTTAGATGCTTGAATGCTTCAGATATGTTGTACTAGTACAGATGTGTCCATTTATTAGTACTTGTCCAAAGCGGCTTTGCAATTTTTTCGAAAGAGGTTATTTGGAAACTAGAGGAACTTGTATACTACATCATTTGCATTGGTAAAACAGCCATATTTTCCAGCTTAGCAGCTGTTTTAGCTAGCTCTAGAAGCCTATGCATACACAGCTACTTCATTCAGCTGGGAAAAAACACAGAGTGATTCAGGATAGACAGAAACAAAGTATCAATCCAACACAGGTTGGTTGAATGCCCATAGAGATAGTCCTTGGCTTACAACTTGTTCTTTAATGACCAAAGTTACAATGGCCTCAGAAGGGACATTGGTCTTACCATGATACATCCTTTCTCATAGGGGCGATGGGAGGCGCCATTTGGGTTATTCCAGTCTCTAGCTCTATGGTCTCTGAGTTGAAAAAAAAAAACTTCTGAGGATCCGCCTCTCTGGTGACGTTCCCCAGCTTTGACAACAAAGCCGAAGTGATCCAGCTGAAAATTAGAAAAACAGGAAACCCCCCCCCCACGGGAGTCTGACCTGACCGAAACAGGGTGGGACTGGTGCCTCCCATCGCCCCTATGAGAAAGGACATATCACAGTAAGACCAACGTCCCTTCTCCATAGTGTGGTGATGGGAGGCGCCATTTGGGGATATACCAAAGACTGATGAGCACTACGGGTGGGAACTGGTCTGGGCCGATGATGCTGACTCTTCGTGGACTTTCTGCAAAACCCTCTGCCCAAAGGCAGCCTCTGCCGAGGCATACGCATCCAGTCTATAGTGACGTATGAAGGGAGATGGAGAAGTCCATGTAGCTGCCCTACAAATCTCCTCAACCGAAGCCTGGGTAACCCATGCTGCCGTTGTAGCTGCACTGCGAGTAGAATGGGCTGTTATCCCCTGAGGCACCGGAAGAGCTTGAAGCTCGTAAGCACATGCTATACATGACCTAAGCCAACGTCCCACTGTGGAAGATGTCACCCTGTGGCCAAGAGTTGACGGTTGATAGGAAACAAACAGGGATTCAGTCTTCCAAAAGGAAGAGGTCCTTGAGATATAAATACAGAGGGCCCGCCTAACATCCAACATATGCCAGATCTGCTCCAAGGCATGGCAAGGCCTTGGACAGAAGTCCGGCAGGACCAACTCCTGTGCTCGGTGAAACGAGGAGTTGACTTTTGGTAGAAAGGCAGGGTCCAGCTGCAGGACCACCCTGTTGGAGTGAAAGATACACAGGTCCTTCCTCACCGATAAAGCCACCAACTCCGATATCCGTCAGAGAGACGTGATGGCCACAAGGAAAACAACCTTACATGATAGGAGCCGAAGACTGGCTTCCCTCAATGGTTCAAAAGGGGCCTTGGTCAATGTCTGCAAAACCTTAGCAAGGTCCCAAGTTGGATAACGGTGCAGTGTAGGCGGGCGAAGATTAGAAGCCCCACGCAGAAAGGTACGCACCCTTGGATGGTGAGCGAGGGAGCCCCAGTCCCCAAATGGCAAAACGGAACCCAGTGCAGCCACCTGCCTCCTCAAGGTATTAGGAGAGAGCCCCCGCTCAAGGCCATCCTGTAAAAACTCAATCCCTCCGCTACTGAGACCGAAGTAGGGTCCCAATTTCTTGAACTACACCACTCTGTAAAGGTGATCCATGTGGCGTTGTAAATGCGTGTGGTCGAAGGCCACCTGGCCGCCTGCATCGTAGGGATGGCCCTGGAAGAACCCCTCCTGTTTCAAGAGCCTCCACTCAATTGCCAAACAGTGAACTGGAGCCGCTGGGGCTCGGGATGAAGCACTGGTCCTTAGCTGAGGGAGACAATGTCCGGGGAAATCCTCCAGGGCTTGGCCACCGACAGGCCGACCAGGTCGGCGAACCACGGCCTCCTGGGCTAATGAAGAGCTACCAATAGTATCTCTGCCCTCTCCAACAGCACCTTTCTGATGACAGCCGGGATCAATGGTAGAGGAGGGAAAGCATATAAGAGGCCCCTGGGCCATGAGGTCCTCAGAGCATCCACCCCTTCTGCTCCCGGGGCTGGGAATCATGACAGGAACTGGGGAAGGTGAGTTTTCGTTGGGGATGTGAAAAGATCGATTACCGGCTGGCTGCAAATAGGCTGGGATGGAGCCTCCACTCTGATGGATCCACTGTGGCCTGACTCAGCCAGTCTGCCTTGATGTTGTCCATCCCGGCAATATAGTCCGCTGTCAGGGACAACAGATGAGTCTCTGCCCATTGGCAAAGTGCTTCCGCTTCCAGCATCAGTGAACGCAATCAAGTCCCACCTTGTCTGTTGACATGGGCCTTCGTTGTTGTATTGTCTGTGAGAAGAAGAACATGTCTCCCCCTCACCAGTGGCAGAAAGGCCTGAAGAGACTGACGTGCGGCCTGCAGTTCCAGCCAGTTGATCCACTGATTGAACTCCAGCTGAGTCCAGCGTCCCTGGGCCACCTGGGACCCGCAATGTCCTCCCCAGCCGAAGAGGCTGGCGTCCGACATCACCATCACTCTGCAAGGCTCCCTGAAAAAACATCCCTTCCTGATGGCTTCCGACTCCCACCGAGAGAGAGCAGCACTCGTGGCGGCACCCTGACCCGAGCCTTCAAGGAACTGGTGCCCGCCTTCTGAAAGGGAAGCAAGAATCACTGGAGTCATCGAGCATGGAACCTTGCCCAAGGAACTATGGCCAAGCAAGAGATCATTTTCCCTAACAGTTGTGACAATCGGGCCACTGGTACCGTCTGGTCCTGCCGAATCAGCTGAATTAAGGCCTGTATGCTCTCCTGCCGCTCCTGGGATAGGAACACCTGACCCACCCGAGTGTCTATCAGGGCCCCCAGGTGCACTAACCTCGTAGAAGGTATGACTTGACATTTTTTCAAATTCACAGAAAATCCATGATCCCTCAGAGCACCTAAGGTTGTAGCTAAGTCTTGTTCCGCTAGCTGCTGGGACAATGCCTGGATGAGAAGGTCGTCCAGGTAACACTGGATCCTGATAGGGATGGACCTGAGGTATGCCGCCAGGACGGATAAAATCTTGGTAAATGTTCGGAGGGGCGAAGCCAATCCAAACGGAAGGGCCCTGTATTGGAAATGCCAGTCGGCATAACAAAACCTCAGGTACTGACGATGGTCTGGACTGATAGATACACGGAGTACGCTTCTGTGAGATCTATGGAAGCTAAGAAGTCCCCCTCCCTGATCCCCACTAAGATAGAATGCAGGGAGTACATTTTGAACCTCCTGTACCTGATGTAATAGTTTAGTCCCTTCAAATTGAGAATTGGTCTCCACCACCACCCCCTGAGGCCTTTGGAACGATGAACAATATCGAATAAAACCCCCACCCCCGTTGCTCCAGCGGAACCGGCTGAATGGCCTGAATATTCAGTAAATGTTGAATAGCTGACTCCATGAGTCCCTGTTTGCCTGGGTCTTGAGAAAGTGGGCAATGGAGGAAAAGCCTCGGAGGAGGGGAGAGAAATTCGAGGGAGAGCCCTGCTCGCACTGTCTCACTGACCCAGGTATCTGTTGTTAGGTTGTCCCATTGGTCCGCAAACAGACCGAGCCTGCCCCCAATAGGTGCCTGGGGCCAGTCGTCACTTGATGAGCTCCTCTCCCACTGTTGCCCCTGAAGGACTGATTCGATGGCAGTTGTCTACCTCTGGCAAAGGAAGTTCTATTGGTCTGGTAACCTGACCGTGACTGGAAGGGCCGTTGTTGTTGGAGAAAGCTCAGCCCAGCCTCCCCCCCCCCCGACGGAAGGAGGGCTGCCTATAGTAGGGTGACTGACGGAAATCGGCCCGCCTGTTCTGAGATGGAAGCACCTTCCTCTTGTCTCTGGTTTCGATTAGTAAAGGATCCAGAGACCCAAATAAATGTTCCCTTCAAAGGGGGCAGAAGCCAGTTTCCATTTATGTTTAGCATCCATGCGCCAGTGTCATAGCCAAAGCAGACATCTAGCAGTGACAGATGCCGCCATGGCCCTGGCAGAAAACTTGGCAGAGGCCAAGGTTGTGTCCGCGATGTATTTTGCAGCAGCTAAAATCTTGGAGAGATCCTGATGAGCACGTATATCATCCGGCGCTAAGTGAGACTGAAGTTGTCACAACCATCAAACTGACACTCTAGTAAGGAAGGAAGCCATTGTAGAGGCTCTAATAGCCCAGGAATCTGCCAGGTGAGTTCTGTGCAGGGCCATCTCCTCTCTCTTTTCCTCTGCCCTCAAGGCGTCCTCAGCATCAGGTGGCAAAACAGAAGAAGAGGTCAGAGCAGTCACCGGAGCATCCACCTTGGGAATGTCCAATAACTTAAGTAAGGCTGCATCCATTCCAAAAAGTTGATTCTCCAACCCAGTGGGCCTGAAAGCTGTAGCCGGTGAGGTCCACTGCCTTTGTATTAAGTCCAAAAACATCTTAGGGATAGGAATGGTATCTGCCTCCACCGCCTGCTCGGTGAACAGGAAATCATCCTGTTCCCTGCTATCTAAAGTGGACCCAGAAGCTGCAGGTGCCTGATCCATATGTGCTGTAGCCCGAGCCTTTGCTAACAAAGGTTTCAGGAGGGCAGGATTGAATAGACCCTTGAAGGGAGGTTTTGGTTGGACATCTTGCTCTGGTACAGAAAAATCCTCCTCACCTTGCCACTCCCCGTCGTAATAACTAAGTTCAGAGGGAGCAGGAGACATAGGTTCCTGGTACTCTATCACTGGGGGCAAAAGTCTCCGAGAGGCCCCTCCCTGCCCCAAAGAATACAAGTGGGCACTTGGTTGAGACTGCTGGCACATTTCCTCCACAATGCCTCGCTTAATGATCTGCTCAAGCCACCTTTTCATAAACTGTGGCATGTCTTGTTCTCCCACATCCCCTTGGCGGAGTCCCGCAGTGGTGGGAGTCCACGTTGCCTCAGGGGCCCTAAGTGGTGCCCCAGAAGGCCCAGGCTGAGGGAGAGGATCAGTGAGGGTATCAGGTAACCAGGACCTGGTAGCTGCAGGTTGAAATGGTATGTTCAGATCCTGCTGAGGAGGCAAATCTGGGGTTGGAGAAGCCATCTGACGCTCAGAAATGGCAGAGTCTGAAAGGGCCTGAGGTAAAAACTCTGCTGAAGCCTTGGCAAACTCTCTATTCATGGCTTTCTGTCGTGCCCGGTCAGTCTTTTCTTCAGCCTTGGATGTGCCAGCACGGACATTGGTCCTGGTACAAATCTTAGCCGTTGCAGCAAGGCTGGCTGTTCTAGGCTTGACTGGTGCCCTGCCCCCTCTATCTGGCTAAGGTGACCAAGAACCCTCTGCAGAAAATGCATCCTGCCTAGCAGAGTCTCCCATGGTAAGTTAGATATTAGGCCAGAAGCCTCTGTAATCCACAAAGGCAGGACAAACTATTTGCCAAATGACCAACGCCCCTCAAGGAAGTAAGGTCCCAAGTCCAGTTTCTCTTTCTTTTTGTAAAACAGACAGGATAGAAAGGAAAATATACAAGCCTGATCCCACGATGCAGTCAAACTGGAATTTTGCAGATCACTGTAGATATCAGGCTCTGGTCCTCCAGATTCCCCCGATCAGGCTGCAAAGCTAGCCCACAGGCACAAAAATGGCTGGAAAATGACCAGGGCTCCCATCCCCCAATGCAGATAGCCCTGCCAGCCCTGTGGCCACAAAACAATGCCAGGGGAACAAAGCCGCCCAGACCAGAAGCCGCAATTGTAAAGCACGGGAAAAAGGGGCGCTCAATTAACTCCTTCCTTCCCAGGGCTGCGCTAGGCTAAGAAAGGCTATGGCAGCCCAGCGGTTCTGCCACAGTTCCTTCCTGGGGCCAAAAATCCAGGAAGCAATAAAACGGCCCAAGCCCAGGCTACAAGAGGCTGGCGTGGCTGACAAACTTGAAAACAGCCCCCAGATGCAAGCGACAAACCTGCTGCACAGCTGATCGGCGCAGAAAAAAACTCGGGAGTAAAATGCAGCCGCGCCAAGGCTCTTAGAGGCTAGTGTGGCTCCAATGGCTTTTATCAGGGCGCTCCGAGACAACGGAGACCAGCTGCAACCTTTGGGGTGAAAGCAAACCCCCGCAGCACCCACCAAAGCTACCAGCCTGGTACCTGAGAGGGAAAGGGGAGGGTGGGAGGCTTCGGAAAGGGCGACCCCCCCCCAGCTCCAATCCATATCAACGGAGAGCCCTCCCTAGCTGAAAGCAACAATCATAGATCCAAGAAAAATCAAGATAAAAGAAAACAAATTTACCTGAAAGGAAAAGAAAGAAAACCAAAATCCAAAATAAGAAAAGGATATCCAGGGAATAATATAGTTCAGCTCTAAAGCTCTGGAGATAAAAATTAATTGACCATAGCTGAGTTGAAAAAAGCTGGGAAATGTCATCAGGGAGGCGGATCTCAGAAGTTTTTTTTTCAACTCAGAGACCATAGAGCTAGAGACTGGAATAACCCAAATGGCGCCTCCCATCGCCACACTTGAGAAAGGATGCTTTACAGTCCATTAAAGCATTTCCGACCATAGTGAAATATCACACTTATCCTTCCTCCCCACAATCACATGACAACATTTCAGGTTGTTTGTTTTTATGATTGGGAAGTATCTTTTGGTCATGTGATTGCTATTTACAATCTTCTTTGCTGGCTTCCCCAGAAAGTCAGTGGGGAAACCAGCAGGGAAGGTTGCAAGCTGCCTTCTGTCAGCTGGAAAGTTAGTGAACAGCATTGTTCTGAAGGCTAGGAAGATTTATAGGTTTTAGAATGATGGCGTTCACTACCTTTCCTGCACTCTTCTGTTCTGAAGGCTAGAAAGATGTCTAATCTTCAGAATGATTATGTTTGCTAGCTTTGCACCTAGTAAACTTGATCATTCATACAATAGTTTGGAAGGCCACTTCTCCAAATCACGTAATTTGGAGAAGGAGCCATTCAATGATCATAAGAATGAAATCCATCTGCTGGATGACACAGCATGGCTTTGTAGGAAAACCATATCTTGCATCAGCTGGGTGTACCTGCAGCTGCAGAAAAAGGCAATGGTAAGGAGACCTAGGAATAATAGGGTGGAAAGATCTTCTCCGCAGCACTATGCTTAACAACCCATGCAATCGCTTAATGATCACAGCTGGGAGAGTTGGGATTGCAATCATTAAGCAGAATGGTCATGTGGGCATCTTGCTTTATGACCACTTTGCTCAACAATAGGGATTCTGGTCCCAACTGTACTTGTACCCAGCCTTAGACTATGACTTTAAATTTTCTGTCTGAGAACTTACTTATAAATTCTATTGTTACTCTGTCATTTCATTTATGAATAATGGGTACTAATCATCTTTATTACATTACAGCCTTTTTTGGACAACTGCTTTTTCCTACATGTTACAAATTTATAATGACAATTTTCATTAATGATAATATAACTGTCATTAAAAAGAATAATATGTCAATCCAAAAAGACACATTTATTCTGCATCTTCATATACGCAAGTTCAGTAATGGCCTGGACAGTTCATGATAGATTTATATTATGCTAGGTAGATAGTTGTTTATAAAACCTATTGATATGTTTATGTAGCCACAGTGTTTCTCTTCTCATTAAGAATGTAATTTGATGAATATGTTGTATATATGTGTGTGTATATGTGGTACTTAATTAATTATAAAATACAGATAGAAGGAAGGGCAGAAGGTATGTCACTAAACTTTTTCCAATAAAATATCAACTTACATTAATCCTAATTATAATGATATTTGTTGTGTTTTTCATCATTTTGCACTCTCTCCCTCTCTCTCTCTACACCCACACACATACAAACTGTGAGATTTCTTTTAATGATATATTGCTCTGGCTCACTTGTTTTCTCTTTGTTTTTGTTTTCTTTGTCTCCTTCTATCGTTGGTTTATTGTGGAATTTGACTTTTTTGCTTTCTAAGAGCTTGAATCATATTAACAGTATATTGATATAATGTTGGATTTGTAGAAAATTTTGTTCTTAAAGGCTATAAAATCTAATGAGCAGATGGATACAAAATGTAAGAAGAAATTGTATGACTATCTTATATTGTTGCTTGGCTAAGACAGTTAAGAAACATCCTTTACTGAAATTAAGAAGGTAACATTACTTTTAAAGAAAAGATATCAGATATTAGTAGCAGTATTATCATGATATATTTTATGATGAGAATAATTTGTGCATAGGGCTTTAAGTGTGAGCAGACTGCTATGAGATATAAAAAATGTTCATGATTTACAATAGAAAAAGGCTTATTTCTGACAACTTGTAATTAAGATAAGTTACATCAGAGTACATACCGTGCTTTTCGGAGTATAAGATGCACTCCCCCCCCCAAAAAAAGTGGGTGAAAATTGTGGTGCATCTTATACACCAAATATTGCAGAAGCCCTGCTCACCCGCCGGCCTCCACCCTTTGGCTGTTTTCAGCCTCCACATATCGTGTTTTCAGCCGCCACATGCCCCGTTTTAGACCCGTTCCAGGCTGCAGGATCGCCACAGGACATCGCCGATTGCCACCTCCGTGGCAGAGATGGGTTTCAGCAGGTTCTGACTAGCTCTGGAGAACCGGTAGCAGAAATGTTGAGTAGTTCGGAGAACCGGTAGTAAAAATTCTGACTGGCCCCACCCCCATCTGTTCTCTGCCTCCCAATTCCTACAGCTGATTGGGAGGAAATGGGGATTTTTGCAGTAACCTTCCCCTGGAGTGGGTTGGGAATGGAGATTTTACAGTATCCTTCCCCTGCCACACCCACCAAGCCATACCCACAGAACCGGTAGTAAAAAAAATTGAAATCCACCACTGCTCCATGGGTGCGTTTTTGGCCTCTGCACACCCCGTTTTCGGCCTCCGCATGTCACATTTTTGGCTGGTTCCAGATGATGGGGATTGGCAGCGGCAACCCCTACCCACCTGGAACTGGCCAAAAATGCGATGCGCAGAGGCCAAAAACGGGGCCTGCAGAGGCCAAAAATGTGATGCATGGAGGCTGAAAACACGATGCGCAGAGGCGGCGATGTGCTGTGGTGATCCCAGCAGCCTGGAACGGGTGTAAAATAGAGCGTGCAGAGGCTGAAAATGCAATGTGCGGAGGCCAGAAATGTGATGTGCAGAGGCAGCAATGGGCTGTGGCTATCCCGCAGCCTAGAACAGCTGATTGGTGGTATTCCAGTAGACTGATCCAACCACCAATCAGCTCTTCATGCTAAATCAGGCTGTGATAACATGCTGAAGTTGACCAGGCTGTTCGCTGCAAGGACGCTAGCCAGATGAATACCGATGGATGCTGGTAGGCAGAGGCAGAATTTTTTTTTTCCTCCCCAAAACTAATGTGCATCTTATAAGACGTGCTCTACAGCGTTTTATACTACGAAAAATGTGGTAGCTGCTTTGATATTAAGTCTTGAAGATTTTATAAATCAAGACTTTGTATTTGTATGTAGTTGAATAGCTCTAAATGGAAGAGATGCTGTGCAGCGGAGCATCAGCATTTGTAAATTGTTGAGTGTTTTGTCTACTGTGAGGGTTATCACTTAATGCTATCTGAGCATATTCCAAAACAGGATTAAGGATATTGACAGGCATGCATGATGTGATTCTTTTACTGTAAATAAAGTTTCCAAACCAGAATGAATAATTTTATCATGAGTTATTTTAGGGGTGTTGTTGAGTGTAAATAGTGCAGCTACTTCCATAAGTCACATAATACCATTATATGAAGCTTTGTTTAAAAGTATAAAACAACAGCCTGAATTCTTGCTCTGCACGCTAGCATTTTGTGTAGCTGCTTCAGTCTTTAAATTATCTTTGTTTATGGCTTAGTTTAAGTTCCCCAGGAGTGTTCATGTAACACTCCAGAGATGTATGTTCTCTGTGTAAGCATATATACTGTATACTGTATATGCCTAGGACGTTGTGTGATTAAAAGCTCTGTCCCCCAAAGCTAATAAAATAGTGTTCTATTTTGGTGATAGGCACCCTTTTAAAACATTGCAAATGTTACTTTAAGCAAAGGATTTATGCATTGCTTAAAACATGTCTCTGTTTTGCAGACCAGATAGTGTTGATGTGGATACTTTGGGCAGCCTGGAGATAAAGTGGATGTCAATACAGCTATGTAAGCTACAGTTCTGCAAAGCTTCAGAAATCCTATATAATGGAGGAAATATATAAGGATACACAAAACCTACCCATGGATGTTACCACTTCACCTTCTGCTATTGCTAACAACAAATTAGAAAGTGGTGTAGCCCAGCTGATAACAGCCGAAGCCTGGAATATCAATTCGTCAGATCTGATGAAGAAAGCACTTTCACCACTTGTAACTGTGCCTGCTCCATCAATATTAACACCACCAGCAGAATCCCAGAGTGGAGTTGCTCTCAAAGTAGCTGCCACAGTGCTTCAGCCAATTTGTTTAGGAGACAGTCCTGTGGTTCTCCCAATACATTTGCAAGTAGCAGGAAGCACCACTCCTCAGATTGCTCCCAATAGTAATACTCCATATGTTATGACCACCCAAGGCCCAGTCCCATTGCCTGTTCTTTTAGAACAGCATGTATTTCAGCATTTAAATTCTCCATTAGTATTACCTCAGAATTCACCATGTGCTCCCAGTTCCATTCACAGCAATCTGTTTCAAAATTCTGCTACTCCTATTGGACAACCCGAATTGTTGGATCAAAAACCTTCCAATCCAACTCAAGATTCTGTCCTGCCCCCTGTATTTCAAACACCAGGATTTGCTGCTGTGTTACAAGACCTCTTTCCTACTCAAGGAGCTTTGAGCTATTTACCTTATCAGCCATCTCCAGAATGTCCTCTCCCATCTCAGCCCTTCAGTTCTCCTTTGTCTCCATTGGTTCCCCCAGCAACCTTATTGGTGCCATATCCTGTGATTGTGCCTTTGCCAGTCCCTGTCCCTATTCCCATTCCCATCCCAGTTCCTCATGGCGTTGAATCTAAGGTTAACTTAGATTACTCCAAACCAGCTGCTTCCTTTGTTTTGCATTCATGCAAAGGTACCCAGACTCCTTTGGAGAAGGAAGAAACTAAACTGTGTGATTTTACCCACCCCAGAGGACTATCTCAGTTGAATCGGCACACTGTCATTAAGATGGGTAATGAAAATGAAGTCCTTGATCTTTCTATGAAAACAGCGCCTTTCCTTAAGGAAGCCTATGTTAGTTGCCAGAATGCCCCCAATGATAGTGCTTTGGATTTGTCAATTACTTCTTTTCAGAAGTTGAACAGTATTGAGACAACAAACTTGAATTGTTCTGGGACCACAATGGATGGAACTTCTCATTCAGTGGCAGATAAACCTCATAAGATCCCAACCAAGGCTGAAAACAGAGTGATTAGTTCCAGCTCGTCTGAACTCCTAAGACAACAGTCCAAATGGCTGGTGGATCAGAATAGTATTGCAACTTCTGAACCCACAACTGGCAATAATATAGAAATTGTGAGTACTTCACAGACAGCCAAAGTGATAGTTTCTGTCAAAGATGCAGTGCCAACTATTTTCTGTGGCAAAATTAAAGGTCTCTCAGGGGTTTCCACTAAAAACTTTTCCTTCAAAAGGGACATGCCTCAGGACTCAGGGCTGCAATGTTATGATGTGAAGAATCAGCCTGAAGTCCAGGATAATGCAGAAGCTCTTAGAAAACCTATCAAAAACAGGAGTGTCAAGTTAAAGAAAATGAACTCGCAAGAAATACACATTCTTCCTATTAAAAAGCAGCGACTTGCAGCCTTTTTTCCAAGAAAATAATTTATGAAGTTTTAGAATGTTTTAAGGTATAATTATGAGTACTGTAAAGAGACTGCACTTCATTTTAAATTACATTCAAACTTTAAACTATATTTAAGTTATTTCAAGATGGAGGTTTAAAGAGTGGGTGGGGTAGAGAAGACAGAAGAATATATCTTGATATATCTTTCCAATGCAATGCTTCCATCATCAGCATGTTTTGTTCCAACTTTTCTTTAAAGTAAATAAAAAGCAGCATATTTTTCAAGTGGATCACACATTTTCAGCTTTAATGGAATATAATGAATGAGCAAGTCAGAGGAGTAAGAGCTTTTTTCACTGCCATAAAGTGCTTTGATGATGTAATTCTGAACAGTAAGTAGAATGGAACTTTCAGAATAAATGTTTGTGTTAGCATGGTTGTTGCATTTCATATTTTTATAAAATGCATAACCTGAAACTGTATTATAGCTAGTGTATTCATATTTATTTGTTTCATTTTTCAGATTGTTGGGTTATTTACCCATTTTAAAACCTTGGTGCGCTTCCCCCATGTATAGTAATTATATACTTTAAACCATCTTTATTGAGACAAAATTCTATTACCAGTACAGGCAGTCCTCGACTTATGATCACAACTGAGCCCAAAATTTATGTTACTAAGTGAGAAATTTGTTAAATGTTGTCCCATTTTACAACTTTTCTAGCCATATTTGTTAAGTGAATCACTGCAGTTATTAAGTTAATAACATGATTGTTAAGTGAATCTGGCTTCACCAATTGACTTTACTTATCAGATGACCATATGATCTTGGGACACTGCAGCTATCATAAATATGAACCAGTTGTCAAACATCCAAATGTAAATCATGTGACCATGGGTATGCTGCAACATAAATGTGAAAAATGGTCATAAGTCACTTTTTTCAGTGCCACTGTAATTTTGAACAGTCACTAAATGAACTGTTATAAGTCATGGACTACCTATATTAATCTTATAGTAATGATTTCTCTAGCAAAAAAAAGTCTAAAAAAAATGTTTAAAACGATGTAGAGGTAGACCTGGAGAAATGACAGGTCACTTAATGATGGTTCAAAGTTATGATTGACACCACAAAACTACATACAACTGTTTCAAAGTTATGACAGCTACAGTGGCCTCTCGATCATTCACCCTTATGACAGAGCACAGGGACGCTACTTTATTCTACTGTACACTGCATCCTGAGCCACTATATTGATAATAGCTTTGATATTTTTGAAAGATAACAAAATATGTAATACAGTGGAACTTGAAATGTAAGTCTGACACTGGGTTTAACCACTTAATCTCTAACTCATACAAGCATGGCATCCTAGAGGCTTACAAATCCTTATGGATTCCTAGTAATTTGGAGAGATATTTCTAGTTATGTACCTCGTTTTTAAAATGAGGCACATTTTTGAGCATACATAGGTAGACTGAAGATAGGACCTTGAATTTTGGTAGTGAAATGAATGGGTAAATGACTGAGTCAGTGGTTAATGACCTCTAATGGATCCTACTTGTTATGAAGACTCTGATCCAGTTTTGAAACTATTCTAGAACGGGAAGACAAAAAATACTTCTTGTATTCTTTGTATTTGGAAGGAGTTAATCAATGGAGCTTTTTACAATAATTCTTTTATACTGGAGTCACAGGAAAGTTGGAAGAAATATTGTATCTATCTAAATCTTGCATCTATGAAGTATTATGAATATTGTTAGACTTGCGACAGTCTAACACTACATTATTCATACAATATTCATAATGCTTCATAGATACAAATCCCTTGTGCTTATTTTCAGTTTGGTTCTACATTCAGGGAACTTATTGATGAACTTTCTGCAATTGTTCATTCTGATTATGGCTTTGAGGGTATGATTATGGTCCTGGATCAATGAAAATATTAGCATATTTTTCTCTTAATTTAAGCAAGTTAACTAGAAAATGAATGGTCAGAGCCAAGTCTTTATTATAGGACTCTTAAAAGAGGTATCATTCACTTTAACTTGAAGTCTTTCTTAAACTATAATTAGAAAATCAATAATATAAAAAAAAATCTGCTTTGTAAAATATTAGTGCATGTGATTGTAATAAAACTAATCAGCAGATAAACTATGGCTGGCTCACTATGCTTGGCTTTTGCCTTGGTTTGAACATGAAAATAGTAGTCACAATTGATTTTCTATCTAAATCCACTTAGAGAAAAGATATGGTCTTATACTATATTTCTGTTGGACTTCTGTATGACTTATAGTACTATTGATTATGCTATCTTTTTAGGTCTTCTTGGTGGGATAGGAATTTGGGAGATTATGAACATAACTCATGGTATGTTAACTTCTGACACCTGGAGGATTGAATTCGTTGTGCATTAAAGAGGAACATGACATAATTGGAAATTTCATCCAAGAGGTTAAGTGAATTTTCATTACTATGCAGATAACATGTGGTTCTGTACATTTTCCTTATCTTAATTTGAAGATGATGTAAGACTTGAAATATTGGTGAAACAGCATTGATGCAATATTGTTTGAAATTCTGGTGGAAATCTTTTTTTAACTAGTGCAATTCTTCTTTCTATGAAATGTTTATTTTAACTTTGGTTTCCTGGGTTTTGATTTTATTATTTTGTATGCACAAAAACCAAAATTTTGCAGTCAAATAAAATTAATTTTAGCTCCTTTTAATGTGTTGAAGAAGCAAAAACATAAATGATAATAAAAGTTATGTTGCTTCTTTTATCTATCACAGTAAGTGCAGGCTAAAGTACTCAACTGCCAACATAATGAAACTATAAATCATATCAAATTACAGTGCTGTTTATAGATGACTGCATTCATTAAGATACTCATATAATAAAATGTAGTCAGGATTTATCAATTTACATTATTTTTGTTGGGATGGTGCCACTCCAATCTTGTTTCACATTAAAAGAAGCTATTACTTTTTTTTTATTGCAGCCATTGAACTGGGAAGTCTTGAATTCCTTCTCAATATGAAATACAGAATTCACACTTATTTATTGGACAGGAAGGGGAGGAATCAAGTAATAGGAACTCAGATTTGCTTATAACCAACTTGCACATATGTATTTGCTATATGTACATGTGCATGTTTTTAGCAAAAACTGATACTGCAATTTTCCTAATACTGCTGTAAGATTGATCTACAGATTTTGAATTCAGACATTTAATTGTTTTCCCATGATATAAAAGCTACTGTGTGATTTATTTTGTTTGAAATAATGTCACAGTAGAACACAGTATTTTTTTTCCATGTACTAACTGTTCATAATTTGGTATGGGGCAAATGGCTCAATTTCTATGATAAATCTAAGATATAAACATAACTGAAGAAGATAAAAATTGCACATTTTTGCACATATGGACATTTTACATCTGGCCAATAGAATCTCTCTTATAAAGAACCTTTCAAAAACTAACTGAGCATTTTTTTTGATGTTATAATCTGAAAAATTAGTAATGGTTTGAATTATAACAATAGCACTAGAAGTTGTTTCTAACATTTGAAACCTACAGCAGTTTATCTAGTTTTGACATCTAATGAGACATCTAAAGAACATCTTCATTCTGTGCTTAGCAATCCAAAATCCTTGCTGAACATTCTAATTGTTCTAATCTATACCCAACTCATTGCTCCTAGTGTTAT